>NC_048224.1:412186-582392 GCF_002007445.2 Ailuropoda melanoleuca
GCTTCAAAAGGGCACCTGCACCCCAATGTTTATAGCAGCAATGTCCACAATAACCAAACTGTGGAAAGAGCTGAGATGTCCATTGACAGATGAATGGATAAAGATGTGGTGTGTGTGTGTGTGTGTGTGTGTGTGTGTGTGTGTGTGTGTATAGTAACGGAATTATTCAACCATCAAAACAAATGAAATTTTACCATTTGCAATGAGGTGGATGGAACCAGAAGCTTTATGCTAAGTGAAATAAGTCAATCAGAGAAAGACAATTATCATATGATGTCATTCATATGTGGAATTTAAGAAACAAAATAGGATCATAGGGGAAGGGAGGGGAAAATAATATAAGACGAAATCAGAGAGGGAGACAAACCATGAGAGACTCTTAACTATAGGAAATAAACTGAGGGTTACTGGAGGGGAGGTGGGTAGGCAGATGTGGTAACTGGGTGATGGGCATTAAGGAGGGCATTTGATGGAATGAGCACTGGGTGTTATATGCAACTGATGAATCACTAAACTCCACATATGAAACTAAAAAAAACAAAGAGAAGAAAGAAGAAAGAAAGAAGAAAGAAAGAAAGAAAGAAAGAAAGAAAGAAAGAAGAAAGAAAGAAAGGAAGGAAGGAAGAAAAGAACAAAGAACGAAAAAGCAGAAACAGACCAATAAATACAGAGAACAAACTGATGATTGAGCTGGGGTGGGGGATGTGATAAGCAAAATGAATAAAGGGGAGTGGGAGATACAGGCTTCCAATTACGGAATGAATAAGTCACAGGAATAAAAGGTACAGCATAGAAAACATAGTTAATGGTTTTGTAATAGTGTTGTATGGTGACAGATGGTAGCTATATTTGTGGTGAGCATAGCATAATTTATAAACTTGTCAAATCATTATATTGTACACTTGAAACTAATGAGACATTGTGTGTCAACTATACCTCAATTTTAAAAAAGCTTACAAATTTTTCTGAACATTATATATATCAAAAATCTTAAAAGTGGTGCCTAGCCACTCTACTTCTAAGAATGTATCTTAAGAAAATAAGAATAGGCATGCAAAGATTTGAATAAGAGAATGTTTATAATAAGCAAAAAGAAAAAAATAAGTAAAAAGAAAACCTGGAAGCAACCTAAATACTCAACGACAGATGATAAATTGAAAAAGTGTATATTTATACAATGAAGTATCATTGAACTAGATATTTTTTTTGCCTCTGCATCTTACATCTCCATCTTTCTCCACTTTCTCTACTCTTTTCCTGCCTACTCTGTGCTCTGGAAGGTTAATCTTTGTAGACAGCATTGAACAGGTTTCCTTTCCCTCTGGCTTCAAGTTAGGTTTGGCAGATGGAAAGCATCAGCAGGAGATGGATGTTCTGATCAAAGGGTAGAAGGAGAGAGGTCAGGGTACTTATTCCTTTTACTCCCTCCCTGCTGGGCCCTAGTTTAGCATGGCTATGTGCCTCTACCGAAGACCACAGCTCTCAAGAGGTTTCTGTAACCATTCCCTCCTTCACCTATGCAGTCCTAGGGATAGTAATGGTTTCCCTATTGCTAGCCCAGGCTGCTGTACTATTCCTCAATCCTTTGTAAACTCTCTTCAATTATTTATTTTAAGTAAATCATCTATTTCCAGCTAGGATCCTGATTCTGCTACCACCGAAAATCATTTTGTGCTGATATACTAAAAGACACTGTATGGGTGTGCCACAATTTGTTCAACCAATACCTACTGAATAACATTTAAATTGTTGCTAATATTCATGATAAATCTGACTCCTGGCCAAAAGCCCATGTGTGATTTCTCAGGCCCCAACACAGGCAATTACAAGGGCTTTATCTAGCAGGTCTCTTGGAAAAGCTGCCCTCCCACAGCAGATTCAGTGTACGGCCAATGCACTACAGTATCAGAAGGAAGTTGTAGTCAAAGACTCAGGTCCCCCCAGCCAACCATACTCTTATATGCATCTTCACTCCTACCCCAGGACCTCCATTTGGAGGTGTCTTTGTCAGGGACCTTTCCCAGATACCTCCACTGAGGCCTCCTTATGGGAGGGTTGGGTGGAAGCCTGAAGACACTTTTCTACAATCTGACTCAGTACTCAGTGAGTATTCTTTTTCCCTATCCCTTTCTTCTCCACCTCCTCCCAGCCCCTGGGTCCATAAGATAGCAGGAGCCTCAGGGCTCTCTTGGCAGTGAGAAGACCTTCACATCCGCACTGATCCACCTGACCCTCGCTGGGTGCCGTTCCATGGAGAAGAGTGGAACACTGGGGAAACTACATTTTCTCGTGGTTAGCCTCTTGCTTATACTAACTGGAGCAGTAAGTAATGAAAGGCTTGACTGTTACTTTCATTTTAGCAGCTTAGCTCTTAACACTTTCCTACTATAAACACTACTACAAAAAATAAATTTATGTATGTATAATTTCTCACATGTTGAAGAATATGATAAATTCCTAGAAGTGTAATTTCAATCAAAGAGTAAATGTATAATTTTGATAGCTCTTGCCTAACTTCTCTTTATAGAAATTATATCAGTTGACATATCCCAATCAAAGAGTAAATGCATAATTTTGATAGCTGTTGCCTAATTTCTATTCATAGAGATTGTATCAGTTAACATACCCCAGCACCCTGGGTAAGTTATGTAAATGCTGTGCATCAGTCTCTTGCTCTGTAAAATGGGCATAAAAACAGAAGCTACTTCATTGGGTTGTTGTGAAGATTGAATGAATTATCACAAGCAAACTGTTTAGAATAGTGCTTGATTATTATTATTATTATTATTATTATTATTATTATTTCATTATACCCCTGAAAACACAGAATGTCATTTTATTCTTGCCAATAAGATAAAAAAAAATGGTTTCTCCATGTATCTGTAATTTGTATTTTACTTAATATGAATAAAGTAAGCATTTTGTCATACATTAAAGGATGAGAAAGCTCCTGATACTGATGTGGGAATGCTGATATGGAATAATCTTCAAGCAACCTTATTAATAAAGAAAGCAAGGGGCAAAATAGGGCAGTAAATAGTATAGTATTATAGTTATGCAGTATGCAAAATAGGGCAGTAAATAGTATAGTATTATAGTTATGCAGTATGCTAACATTTGTGCATAAGAAGGGGGAAAATAGCACGTGTATATATTTCTCTATATGTACACAAAATAGCTTCAGAAGAATACACTGGGAAGTGGCAACACTGGATCCTGGGGCAGGGGGTGTGGGGCAGGGGGAAGACTAGGGTAAGGATACGAGAGAGGCTTTTTGTTGCATACTTTTTGTACCTTTTGTACCTTTTGAATGTTGTGTCTTGTGAATGCTTTACATATTCCATCACCACATACACACACAAAAATTTCTAACAAAAATGCTTTTAAAAATATTTTTTAATTATTATAAAAGAATATATGTTTAATGACATGGAAAACATTCATGATAAACTGTTAAGAGAAAATAGAAGGTTACAAGACAGAAATCCATATATAATCCAAGTCAAGTAATCATATATGCATAGGAAAAATAAAAGCTGGCAGGGTGTAATCAAAAGCTTTAACAATAATTATCTCTGGATAGTGGAGTTTCCAGTCATTTTTATTTTCCTTTCTATGCTTTTTCTATTTTCCAAATTCTCCGTTTAGAAAATACGTTATTTTTGCAGCTAGAAGGAAATGTCAGCTTAGAAAGGACATTATACATAGCAACAAAAAGACGTAACAAAATAAACATATAACAACATAAGTAAATCTCAGACATAGTTTTAAATAAAAGAAGCCACACGCCAAAAAAGTGCCTATTATATGATTCCATTTACGGCCTGTTCACGAACAGGCAAAGTCTATGCTGATAGAAGCCAGATAAGCTACAACGGTGGGGGAAATGGCTATGATTGGAAAGGGGCATGAGACGGCCTTCTGGAGTGTTAGAAATGCTCCATGTCTTCATCTGGGGGTGGTTACTTACGTGTGTACATACATACAAGTACTCTGAGTACTCAAGATTCCGGCCACTTTATGTATGTTATATTTCAACTTAAAAAATTAAGTCTAGAAGGATAGATTCCTACACACAAAGATACTGTGAGAGTTATATATGCCATATCTCAAAAGTGAAATGGTATAATGGGGATGTTCCAGAGAACATGCAGGAGGAGAGCAGATAAAGAGGATAGATTTTGGAGTCAGAAACACCTAGGTTTGCATTCCAGTTCTGCCACTTATTAGCTCTGTGAATTTAGGCAATTTACTTAACTTTTCTCTCAGGGTCCTCATCTGTGAAAATGGGAACAAAAATAGTACCAACCTCATAGGATTGTTGTAAGAATCAAATGAAATAATGTATGTGAAGTGCTTAAAAGGGTATGTGAGTCACAGTAAGTATTCATTAAATGTTTCTGCTGCTGCTGAAGGTAAATGTAGAAGTTCCCTTTGTTGATCTAACACATGAGCATGCCCATGCGTGGGTACCCATCTGCACACACATGTACACACACACACAGACACACACACACAGATACTCTACAAATGAGTCTATTCTACTGGCCAAAATTACCAAGAAACAAAGAAAAGAGACTAACAGCCAGGGTGATACCATTTCCATAGGGGAAAAAAATCATGAGACAAAAATATTCTAAATATGCATTATTTGCAATTGTGTAAAACATTTTGCAAAGCCTCAAATGAAAATTTCAAAAATCCCAACAGAAAAAGAATATATGTTAATATTCAAAATCAGTATTCAAAATTATCACTTAGAATTGCAAAGAGAAAATTGAAAATGCATTAGAAAACTGACATACAGATTTGTAAATGCAATTGTCTTTCCTTTTTGGTGGTATTAAGATCAACCATTAACTATGCAGTGAATATTAAATCTCATTTGTAATACTAATAAATGCTAAAACACACCCTGGGATTCCTTTACTTGGGCAAAGGGTAAGAAAACAGTAATGACGCTTTCTTATAGATTATTAATCAGAGTTGGATTTGTAGCCTGCAGAACCAGAAATATATTTCAGTGGACCTATGGCTAAGAGACAGCCAGCACTCTGAAGAGAATTTTCAAATTGTAAATGAATGTAGCACAAGTTTAATAAATGAACTATAAAAATAAAGTTATAATGAAAATACTAAAAGGAGTCTCCAGAAAAAGATTCTCATTAGCAGACGTTGCAAATCTTTAGGGAAACTAAAATATTTTAGGGATAATTCAGAACCCCAAAAAACAATAAGACAAAGATCTTCCCATCTTCAAAATTTAAAACACAGGTTGTTTGTGATTTTTTTTAATCACTAAATAACAATAGTTTAATTTTCTGAGGTAAAGAGAGACAGGAAAACATACATGAAAGAAATATGCAAATCTCATGTTAATAATATCAATAATAGTCAAAGTTATATTCTATTTCCTTTGTGCCAGACATTGCCCTAAGTGCTTTTCATGTATTTACTAATTCAATGAGGTAGAGTCTATCATTATTCTCATTTTACAGATGAGGAAACTAAGGAATAGAGAAATTAAGTAACTTTACAAAGTCACAACTAATAAATGAAAGAGCTATGATCATCTGAATTCAGTCATTAGACCCCAACATCTATTCTTTCACCATCCACCCATTTAAACTAAAGATATTAAAATTTTGTAAAACTAGTGATAAGCATGTACCCTTGATGTAATATGATGAGAGTGGCACTTTCTTTTATGGCGATCCTCCCCCAAACCCCAAACCCATCTAACCATGAGAAAAATATCAGACAACCTGAAATTGATAGGCATTCTACAAAATACTTGACCAACACTACTCAAAACTGTCAAGGTCATCAAAAATGAAGTAGGTTCAAAAAACTATCACAGGGAGGAGTTAAGATGGTGGAGGATGAGGGGAACTCTAAGCTTGCCTCATCCCTTGAACACAGGTAGATAAATATCAAATCATTCTGAACACCCAAGAAATTGATCTGAGGACTGAGAGAACAAACTGCACATCAGAGGTAGAAAAATTGCCACATCGTGTTAAGTAGGAGCTATGGAGAGTTTATTTGAGGGGAGGAAAGAATTTCAAGGCTGCAGATGGTTAGGAGACCTGATCAGCAGGAGAGGAGCAGGAGAGAAAAAGAGAGAGAGCAAGAGAGCGACAGAGAGTGCAAGCTGCACACAGGGGATTGCACAAGAAACTATTAACTGGGGAAAGGAAAAGGGCTGACTACTACAGGGTTTCATAAACAGTGGAGGTAAAAATCTGAAGTTTTGGAAGTCCACACCATCACCAGGGTCGTGCCTGGCAGGCTAAGTGGTGCTCTGGTTAGGAAGGAGGGTGCAGGATCAGGAGCAGGCAGCATGATCTTGAGGATCCCCTGGGTGGCACAGGAGAAACAGTTCCCCTTCTTAGAGTGCATTTGGGAGTGGTGGCATGGCGTCTCCAGGGACAAAAGAGCTGGCAGGTGCCAATGTGCTGCTCTGTTCAGTAGCATAAGAACAGACACACCTGCAAGGCAGCAAAACTTGGTGCTGGCTTTTTGCTGCACTTTACCATAAACTCCAAACCGCTGCACAGTTATGGGCTGCTTTACTCGGACAAATCAGCACCAGCCACAGCACAGTGAGACCCTTCCCCAGAGGATCAGTAAGGGTCCCCACCACGTGGGTCCCTAAAATTTGGAGTTTTGAAATCTAGCCGAACACCTGAGATTAAACACAGGAGTGCTGTGCCACCTGGCAGGCAGACAGCTTGAGCACAGACAGGGTGAAGGCAGGGATCTGACAGAAGCCAGAGACACAAGAGGGAGATTTTTTTTGTTCTTCTGTGAGGTCTTCCTAAAGTGTGGCAGGTGTGAACTCCCCGCTCTGGGGATGAAAGAGCAAGGTGATGTCATTTTCCCCCTGCCCATCAACACTGACCAACTTCAATGAGCAACACAGCACCTTCCCCCCTGCCCCCAGCGGAGATTGGAGCCACTTACATCAAGCCCCACCACCCTGCAGGTGCATCTCCATTAGGGCAAGTCAGCCCAAGAATCAGCGCAGCAGGCCTCTCCCCCAGAAGACCAGCACAAACCCCTCACACACACCAAGTCTACTGACCATAGAATGCTGCAAAGCTTCAGTTAAAAGGCAAACAGGATCTAGCTTCTTTTAACAAGCAGACTAAAACACACCTAATTAAAACTTGTCAAATAGTGGACGAGGTCTAAACACCCCCCACTGTAGGTAAGGAGAAACTCTGAAGAAGACTGACCTGACAGAAGGAGCAGTCAAAACAGAATAGCAGAGTACACACTTTGAAACACCCCCTGAAGCACCAGCCCCAAGACAATATAGGACCTCTTCTTAATATAGCCATTACTCTCAGGAGCAGGAATATAACAGGCTTTCCTAACAATCACACACAAAAACAATGACCTTGACAAAATGACAAGAAGAATTCCCCCCAAAAGAAAGAACAGGAAGAAATAACAGCAAGGGATTTAATCAAAACAGATATAAGTAAGATGCCTGAACCAGAATTTAAAACAGCAATCATAAGGACACTAGCTTGAGAAAAGCATAGAAGACACTAGAGAATCTTTTACTTCAGAGATAAAAGAACTAAAAACTAGTCAGGCTAAAATAAAAAATGTTATAACCGAGGTGCAAGACCAAATGGATACAATGACAATGAGGATGGACAAAGCAGACGAATGAATCAGTGATACAGAAGATAAAATTATGGAAAATAATGAAACTGAAAGGAAGAGGGAAAGAAAACTATTGGATCACGAATGTAGACTTAGGGAACTCAGCAACTCCTTAAAGGATAATAATATTCACATTATAGGAGTCCCAGAAGAAGAGAGGGAAAAGGGGGCAGAAGGTGTATTTGAGCAAATTATAGCTGAAAACTTCCCTAATCTGGGAAAGGAAACACAATCAAAATCCAACAGGCACAGAGAACTCCCATCAAATTCAACAAAAGCTGGCCCACACCAAGACATAGTTGTAGTCAAATATACGAAGTACACAGACAAGGAAAGAATCCTGGAAGCACCAAGGGAAAAAAGTCCTTAACCTACAAGGGAAGACAAATCAGGGTCGTAGCACATCTGTCCACAGAAACTTGGCAAATGGCATAATACAGGAGAGATGAAGAGTTTCCCTAACAAAAACTAAAGGAGTTTGTGACCACGAAACCAGCCCTTGCAAGAAATATTAAAGGGGACTCTTTTGTTGGGAAAGAAAGACCAAAAGCAACAAAGACTAAAAAGGAACAGAGAACATCACCAGAAACACCAACTTTACAGGTAACACAATGGCACTAAATTCATATCTATCAATAATCACTCTGAATGTAAATGTTTGACCAAATGCTCCAATCAAAAGACATAGAGTATCAGAATGGATAAATAAATAAATAAATAATAAAAAACAAAACAAAAACAAGACTGGGGTGCCTGGGTGGCTCAGTCAGTAAAGCATCTGCCTTCAGCTCAAGTCATGATTCCAGGGTCCTGGGATCAAGTTCTGCATCGGGCTCCCTGCTCAGCAGGGAGTCTGTTTCTCCCCTCTCCCTCTGCTGAGTGTACTCTCTCTCTGTGTCAAATAAATAAATAAAATCTTTAAAAAAAAAAAGACACATCTATGTGCTGCTTACAAGAGACTTATTTTAACCTAAAGTCACCTGCAGATTGAAAGTGAGGGGATGGAGAACCAACTATCATGCTAATTGATGTCAAAAGAAAGCCAGAGTAGCCATACCTATGTCAGAAAAAAATAGATTTTAATGCAAGACTATCACAAAAGATGAAGAAGGGCATTATATCATAATTAAGAGGTCTATACATCAAGAGACCTAACAATTGTAAATATCTATGCCCCCAACTTGGAAGCACCCAAATATATAAATCAATTAATAATAAACATTAAAAAACTCATTGATAATAATACAGTAATAGTAGGGGACTTTAATACCCCACTCACAGCAACAGACTGATCTTCTAAGCAGAAAATCAACAAGGAAACAATGGCTTTGAACGACCAGATGGACTTAACAGATACATTCAGAACATTAGATCCTAAAGCAGCAGAATACACAATCTTTTTGAGTGCACATGGGACATTCTTCAGAACGGATCACATACTGCGTCACAAATCAGCCCTCAACAAGAACAAAAAGACTGAGATCTTACCATGCATATTTTTAGACCACAACACTAGGAAACTTGAAGTCAATCACACACACACACACACACACAAACACAATTTGTAAAGACCACAAATATATAAAGGTAAAAGAACATCTTACTAAAGAATGAATGGGTTAGCCAAAAAATTAAGAAACAAAAATACATGTAAGCAAATGAAAATAAAAACACAACAGTCCAAAACCTTCAGGATCCAGCAAAGGCAGTCCTAAGAGGGAAGTATATTACAATACAGACCTTGTCATGATGAACACTGGGTGATATATGGAATTGTTGAATCTCTATATTGTAGATCTAAAACTAATATGACACTATATGTTAACTATATTGGAATTTTTTTTAAATTAAGATTTATTTATTTATTTTAGGGAGAGAAAGAAAGAGAACACACTGGGAGAGGAAGAGGGAGGAGGAGGCAGAGACAAACTTTAGCAGACTCCTCACTGAGCTCGCAGCCCAATGTGAGGCTTGATCTCAGGACCCTGAGATCATGACCTGAGCAGAAACCAAGAGTCAGATGCACAACTGACTGTGCCACCTAAGGGCCCCTGGAATTAAAAAAAAAATTTTAATAACAAAAAAATAATCTGGATAGGAAAGACAAACCTCCCCCAAAATAAAAGAAAGTCCATTCTGAATTCCAGTAGAATAATCAAGCAGAGCCATTGGTGTTTGTCGCTTGCTGCATTACAATTTCTTCAATTCTAAGATACACATTTTGTGACATTTTAATGTTTCTAAAATTGGGATTGCATCTTAAAATCAATGTATAATTTAACATAGTAGGTTTTTCCTCCTAGAAACCTCCTACTAAAATGAAGATGTGTCTTACAATTGATTGTATCTCAGAATCAAGGAAATAAAGTAATTATGCTGTTGCCATAGCAGACGTGACAATTTTAAGACAAGAATAACTAAGCAACCAGGGAGTAGAGTCCAGGCTTTAGGTTTTTCATGTTACAGCAAATCCACCACAATCGTCATAACCTTTAAAAAGATTGTTAGTTGTCTTATTAATAACCTGATTGTTCCCAGGCCTCTGCAGTCTGCAAATATGTCAGTCAAACTTCTTTGGCCCCCACATTTTGCTGGTTCAAAATCCTCAGTGCCACACTTCAGGACTTCAGCACCCCCACCCAAGTCTTCCCACTTAGTTCTGGGAGTCCTCTATGCTCAGGGTTAACTCTTCCGTGTACTTCTTTTTTTTTTTTTTTTTTTTTTTTTTTTAAATTTTTTTTTTTTTTTTTNTTTGACAGAGATAGAGACAGCCAGCGAGAGAGGGAACACAAGCAGGGGGAGTGGGAGAGGAAGAAGCAGGCTCATAGCAGAGGAGCCTGATGTGGGGCTCGATCCCATAACGCCAGGATCACGCCCTGAGCCGAAGGCAGACGCTTAACCGCTGTGCCACCCAGGCGCCCCGTGCCACCCAGGCGCCCCTCTTTTTTTTTTAATAATAATTTTTTATTATGTTCTGTTAGTCACCATACAGTACATCCCTACTTTTTGATGTAATGTTCCATGATTCATTTTTTGCATATAACACCCAGTGCACCATGCAATACATGCCCTCCTTACTACCCATCACTGGCCTATCCCAATCTCCCACCCTTCTCCCCTCTGAAGCCCTCAGTTTGTTTCTCAGAGTCCACAGTCTCTCATGGTTCATTCCCCCTTCTGTTTAGTGAAATAAGTCAAGCAGAGAAAGACAATTATCATATGGTTTCACTCATTAATGGAACATAAGAAATAGGAAGATCGGTAGGAGAAGGAAGGGAAGAATGAAGGGAGGGTAAACAGAAAGGGGAATGAACCTTCCATGAACTTCTACTCTCTGTAGATGTCCACTCTGTGCCCAGTCACTTGAAGAAAGATGTATCTCCTGGTACTCTAAATCTAAACATCATCCAGATAAATTTTCCTGCTAAATTTTCCTGCTTAGTTAAGGGTCAAGTAATCTGGGTCTGCTGCAGACATTTTGGCAGCAGTCTGCACACATTGGAATTGCATGTAATTCAGAAAGTGTGTTGGTTGGGGAGGGTGATAGCGAGAAGCAAGTCCCAATCTTGTCATTTTACAATCTTTCTAGGCATCCTCTGAACTTCTAGATCATAACTAGACAAATAGGCGAAGCCCGCAGGTTCTTGGCAGTACACAAGCAATCTATATCTATGAGCCCATTACTGACCAAGTCTTTTCTTCCTCACATACCAGTTTTGCCCACTTTCTTTCCTAGATGACTCCCCACTGTTGCCCCAGAAATTATCTTCCAACGTGCTATCCTCCAACATGTAAAAAGGAAACAAAAGTCAAACTTTTGGGAAGGGAGAATCTGTAACCCCACCCTTTCCTCATCCAAATGAAAAGAAAGGAATGAGAACACCTTACATGGGTTCCTTCTAAAGTTTGCCCATTCTGCCTTTTATTTAACTTAGTTCATATGCTTCTTTGCCCTTCATCTTCAGCCAAGAGAGCAGTTTCTGCTTCAAAGTCTAGGAGAATTCCTGGAACACTAGCATTTCTGCAAGCATCAAAGGAAAAGTCTATTCTCTAGAACAAAATACAGTGTTTAAAGGGCACTTGCTACATTTTGCAGACCTTTATGTACACACCCTTCATGTTTCCAACAAGAAGAATCTTCGTTTTTACTCTAGGGAAACTTCTACATCTTTTTATCATTTTCCTTTCCCTTGACTCCATCCCTCCATCTTCCTGTCATTTCTCTTCTTCTAACTCTAAGGATCTGTATGACAAAATTACTAACAAGCCCGTTTACCCCATACATATTAACTCATGAAAATAGACAGCTGTGGGAAGGAGAACAGGTTCTAAATTTTAATTTCATTCTTCTGAGGACTCCTGCCACAACTCTATACACCACCAAAGACAGTGAATAACAGTAATAAGCTCCAACTTAGTATCCTGACTGCATGGGGTTTAAAAGGAAAATCCTATTTTATAATATAGCTAAGTATTTTTAAAACTAATTAGTCCATGTAGAACGGCTCCTGAAAGGAAATATCATCCAAAATAAACATCAGCTTAACTTGAAATATGAGTATTGCTAGCAATAACATTTGCAGCTGTAAACTGCAACAAATATTCCAGTTCATGCTGAAGAATACCTCTGGGGAGGGTGAAACATTGCATATATTATTGATGGAGCTGGGTGATAATACAAGATAGTAGTGAAAATAACTTGCAAACTGAAATTAAACATAATATTCTGGCTTTCCACAAGAAAGGCCCAACTACCAATTTTCTCCCCCTTCTCTTGAAACATTCTGACTGGTTTAGGATTTCAACTACATGCCTTATTTTCAGGTTTAATGAAATATTTAAACATTTTTCCTGGTATTCAGCTAAAATGAACAAAATGTTCATAGTAGTAGTTCTATAATATCAGAAATAAAGCCCTAGAGAACTCACAATGGTTAAATCTAGCAGTGCAATTGATTGGACTGCAGGGTGAACTGTCAGTTCTTCAGAAGCAATCTGAACCACCAGTGTGGATTATTTTACAAGTTGATGTAATCAGGAAGCAGCCACATGTAGAAGAATGAAACTGGACCATTCTTTTACACCATACACAAAGATAAACTCAAAATGGGTTAAAGACCTCAAGGTGACACAGGAATACATTAAAATCCTAGAGGAGAATACAGGCAGCAACCTCTTCGACCTCAGCTGCACCAACTTCTTACATGACATATCTCTAAAGACAAGGGAAACAAAAGCAAAAATGAATTATTGGGACTTCATCAAGATGAAAAGTTTTTGCACAGCAAAGGAAAGAGTCAGCAAAACCAAAAGACAACCGACAGAATGGGAGAAGATATTTGCAAATGTCTTATCAGATAAAGGGCTAGTATCCAAGATCTATAAAGAACTTCTCAAACTCAATACCCAAAAAAGAAATAACCCAATCAAGAAATGGGCAGAAGATATGAACAGACATTTCTCCAAAGAAGACATACAAATGGCCAACGGACACATGAAAAATGTTCCACATCACTTGTCATCAGGGAAATACAAATCAAAGCCACAATGAGATACCAACTCACACTAGTCAGAATGGCTAAAATTAACATCAGGAGATGACAGAAGTTGGCAAGAAGGTGGAGAAAGGGGAACCTCTTACACTGTTGTTGGAAATGCAAACTGGGGCATCCGCTCTGGAAAACAGTATGGAGGTTACTCAAAACATTAAAAATAGAGCTCCTCTATGACACAGCAATTGTACTGCTAGGGATTTACCCCAAAGATACGAATGTAGTGATTTGAAGGGGCACCTTCATCCCAACGTTTATAGCATCAATGTCCACAATAGCCAAACTATGGAAAGAGCCCAGATGTCCACTGACAGATGACTAGAGAAAGAAGATGAGGTATATATACACAATGGAATACTACTCAGTCATCAAAAAAATGAAATCTTGCCATTTGCAATGATGTGGATAGAACTAGAGGGTATTATGCTAAGTGAAACAAGTCAAACAGAGAAAGACAATTATCAGATAATCTCACCCATATGTGGAATTTAAGAAACAAAACAGAGGATCATAAGGGAAGAGAGGAAAAATAAAGTAAGATGAAATCAGAGAGGGAGACAAACCGTCAGAGTCACTTAATCATAGGAAACAAACTGAGGGTTGCTGGAGGGGAGGGGGGAAGGGGATGGGATAACTGGGTGATGGACATTAAGGAGGGCATGTGACATAATGAGCACTGGGTATGATGAATCAGTGACCGCTACCTCTGAAACTAATAATAGATTATATGTTAATTAATTGAACTTAAATTTAAAAATTTTTTAAAAACAATAGTCTCCGCTTTCATTAAGCTTAAATTTGCCACAACTCTTACAGATTTATTTGTTCTTTCTTTCTTCTCCATCTTTCTTCTCCCAAAAATAGCAGACAATTATGACTGGTCAGACTCGCTTTCTGAGTTTCACTGCCCAAGCGTCATGCCACGGGAGCATGCATGTTCTTCACTACATAGACTCAAGAGTTACAAGGAGCCTTCAAATCCACTGTATGGTTAGTCCTAGATGTTTCTTGGGCCCTTTGGTAACCTGGGAAGAGAAAATGGAGACGATACAAGGCCAGGAGTTCTAGACTCCCTTCCCCGACCTTCGGGCAGTTTTCATTTATTCCGTATTGGGCTTTTAAATAAATTTATAAATTAGTACAAAGGGTTCAACTGACTTTCAAGAGTTTGTCAATGTCTGGTGTGGTGCAAAGAGGTCTGTAAGGAAAGTCAGACTTTGTTTGAAGGCTGGGACATACCCCCTACGGTGGCAGAAGGGAAAATACCTCTTTCTCTGATAATCACGCACTGCCCACCTCACACGTTCACTGTGACGTTGAAGCACCACCAGGAGTGTGGGACTCGTTGCAGCTGAGCCCAGGGTTCCTTCCGCAGCTGCTTTTAGCCTGGAAATCGGCCACCGCACCACCAAGCAAGCAGGGCCAGGCCCTGCACCTGCCCCTGCCCCTGCCCACCCACTCCCTACCCTCCACCCGGAAGTGGACCCATTGAGCGGAGGCATCCATTCCGCGTGTCAGAGCAACGTCAGAACAGCCAACCACCCACCAAGGAGGCCGTTCCACCAAGATATGGATCCATCCCTCCCAGCATCCCAATCCACCAGCCAAGAGTTGGGCCCCACAGGTTTAGATTTCAACTCTGCTGGACAAGATTATTTCTCCGCTGGCTACATATACGACTCTCTCTACCAAGAACTGGACCTGAACTCTCTTCATGAAGATCTTTCCCAGTCCGTGCCAGGCACCGTGACAGAGGCCTCAGCAGACACACATGAATCTCACCCTGCTGCCAAACCAGAGGATCTCACAGAGGCTGAACAAAAGGAGCTCAAATCCGAGCTCACTAAATTGGAGGAGGAAATTTTTACCCTACGCCACGCTCTGGCCACCAAAGAAAGATGTTGCATGGAGCTCAAGAGGAAGCTGGGCCTCATAGCCTTGGTGGGGCTAAGGCAGAATCTGTCCAAGAGCTGGCATGATGTTCAAGTCTCCAACGTTTACATGAAACAAAAGACGTCAGCTGCCCTGTCCACCATGGGCTCTACCATTTGCAGGAAGCTTGGAGACATGAAGAAGTCCGCCACATTCAGATCTTTCGAAGGTCTGATGGGGGCAATCAAGTCCAGAGTTTCGGGGGGCAGAGAGCTTGGCAGTGACAGCCTTCCTTCTTCATCTGGGAGTGGAGATGATCCGCCCCCATCTTCAAGGAGTAGGGATGACCCGCTCCCACTTTCCAGGAGTGGGAATGATCTAGCTTAGTGGAGTGGAGTTGATCTGGTTCGGAGGAATAGAGATGATCTGGATGCAGGCAGTGGGCATGACCTGTTGCCCTTTCTGGAGCTGGAATGAAGCCCTTGGTTACCTTGCCTGACCACCTAACCAGTGCAAGAATTCCTTTGCCTCGTCACAATTGCGACTCTGCCTATCAAAAACAAGCAACTAAACCACAATGGTAAAGTTAAATCAGGAAATGTAGAGAGTTCAGTTTTGAGAAAAGTAATTCCCATTTGTACATAGGTATTTGCTGCTGTTCAGATAGAGACCTCAACATTTTGCACCCAGTTATTTTACACTAAAGTTAGTAGATGAAATGTTTAACCATACTAGCCTTCTGGAATTGACATTTAAATGGACAGGACAATGGCTTCAGAGAGATCTTAGGCCCACGCCCAAATTCTTTTTCAGAAAAACTAGTCTATCAGAATGCCAAAGTAGTTTTCTTTTTAGAACTGGGAAAAGGTATGAAATAATCTGTAATTTTATCCCCTCCCCATTTCCTTCCTTCCCTAAATCTCTAAAGGAATCTTGAAAGTTCTACCTGACCTACAATTTTACTTTAAAAAAGATGGTCAAGAACACTCCTTTCCCTGAGACCCTCAGAAAGGAGGGGAAAGTATCAGTAGCCTAATTGTTATGTAATACCATAGCTTTAAAAAAACTCAATTTTTTAAGCTACTAATTAAGCAAAGTAACTTTAGCTTCAATTTAGGAGATTGTTACTTTGGACTCAAGCTGAAATTGCAACTTTACTTTACCTTGTGCTTCTTAATCTTTTTGTGTATCAAAGTTTAACCTTTGTGGCAGCATGCGCCTACCGCAATACCATGCCATCTAAAAGGGGGAAAAATGTTTCTCTGTTCTGCAGCAATTCCTAATTTGTTACCAGCTCCAGCTGAGCGGCTAGAGGGAAAACATCACAGCCAAATTCAAGAAAGATAAACCCCTGTCTTAAGCAACACTGCAGCATTTAAAACAGAATGCTCATTCCTTGTAGAGCTGGCCCTTATGCCTCTGAGCGTACCTAACAGATTTTATACATCACTGGTCTCTTTGACTCCAAGTCTGTCCTCTTTTAAAACCAGCCCCAACTGAGAAGGAAACGGAACTTGAGCCCTTAAGGGATTTGGGGAGGGGAACAGAGGGCAGGGATTCCTTTTCCATTTTCAAAATGCCAGGACCCAGCAGCTACTTTCACTCCAGTCACATTGCCTGATGTAGAAGTTTGGGTCTTTTTAGTTTTCAGCCGGGGGATAGGACCTTTATTTGCTTCAGTATAATAACACGTCACTGCTGACAGTTAGTCCCCCCAATCTAAGAGGGTGATCTTGTTTTATTGATTCTTGAATGCCTCCTTATTCCTTTGGTTTTCCTGTAAGCAAAACCAAAAACCACAATACATGCAAAAGCACTTGGTAAATTGTAAAGTCACTTATGTCTCTCAACCCTCCACAGATTTCTAAACACAAAGTTTTGCTTGGATTAAAACAAGATGTTCAACTGTTTTACGTGTTTGTTTCTTACTTTGTAGTGTTCATCAACCAAAATGGTTTTTCTGTGCTGAAGAACTAACGACAAACTTGCAGCACACATAAAGTAGCCCAACATGCAAAGGCTTTGACCTCATATGGCAGAAAGCCCAGTGTTAAGGAAAATCTCAGACTGACATCATGGGCCAACCCCAGAATATGTTCTATTTTATTTAATAATTCAAGCAAATGCAATAACAGCTTTCCCCCAATAAATCTTCAACTCCCTAAGAGCAGTAAAGAACATATCTCTTTTTATTCATCATTGTATTCCCATGCCTGGCTCACGGTAGATGCTCAAGAAACACTTGTTGAATTAATGAAGGAATCAATATCACATACTTCAGACATCAAATCTTGGATTAAGAGGTTATCAACAACATGTTGACAAGTTCCTCCCACTTTTAAACAAAGCATTTTGCTTCCCTATTCAAAGATAATTTAAGGGGTACCTCAGTGGCTCAGTCAGTTAAGCATTTGCCTTCAGATTGAATCATGATCCCAGGGTCCTGGGATCAAGCTCCACATCGAGCCCCACATCAAGCTCCACATTGGGCTCCCTGCACAGCGGGGAGTCCACTTGTCCCTCTCCCTCCCCCCTTCTCGTGTTCTCTCTCACTCTCTCTCTCAAATAAATAAATAAAATCTTTAAAAAAAAAGATAATTTAAGACTCTCCCATGTGTCAGGCCTGGTGCCAGGCTCTGAAGGCACAGAAATTAGGCATGGTCCATGTTCTCTAGAAACAAATTTTCAAATTGTTATGATTCCCTCCAGTAGGTGCTATAATGGTCACTATAGAAATAGATCGAGGAGTATTTAAGAGGTAGAATCTCTGACTTATGAAACAACTGCAAAGGAGAGAGGGATGGATATATTTGCAAGTTGATAAGGATGTAGAATTAAAGAATACTAGCAATGCTGGAGCTGCACATTTGTTTTGCTTTGGCTCTTTTATTAGATTTCAGCATACCTGCGTCAATAGTCTTGGACATCAAATAAAATGCCTCCGTGAACATGTGGATACTGGATTAAAGGTTTCCTCCAGGCTTCCTTTCTTCTACTTGCTTCTACTCTTCTCAAGCATTGCTTCCTCTCATTCTGTAGTCTATCCTCATAATAGCCCCAGTTGGATCTTGTAGCCTAGCTTCGATCCGTTAAACTTTAACCTGACCACTTCGGGTTGCAATTTCCTACTTCCTGGAACATGTGAGCCCTCAAAGATGCCCATTCCTAGGTCTGGCTCAACTCTTAAAAACCACTGGTTGGGAGGGATAGTGGAACAAAATTCCCTGAGGCTCTCAGTTTTCTTGGTCTTTCATTGCCCATATGAGTGTAGGGGTTGGGGTAAAGGGTAGAGACAAGGGTTGAAAGTTCTGACTCTCACAGATGACACTCCATGTGCAACTGGAAGGATGGGAGTAGAATACCAAGCCCTTGTACATTAGCATCATACATACCCCAGCATATTGCTAATATCACTCTCAGAAAAAAATCACCAACAACTTCTGGAGGCTACTTTACTTCTAAGCTCCAGATTTGACAGAAACATACCTACTCTCATGGCTTGCATGGACTGCAAAGAGGTGAGCAGGGACCTCTGGCCCAGAACTTTGTAGGTCTTCTGATAATGCTAATCAATGTTCTTGATGGTTCTACCCATCAAGGAGATGGTGCCACATGTTGATTCTGCTAGGGTATACAATCCCAGTTGTATCTGGGCTATGAAAGTATAGTTCTTGCTCACATGTTGATTCTGCTAGGATATACAACCCCAGTTGTATCTGGGCTATGAAACTATAGTTCTTGCTCATGAACACCAGTGTAAGAAAAAAGGATGAGTGCCACTCTATCAAAACTACTGGGGCTGGGGCACCCAGGTGGCTCAGTCGGTTAAGTGCCCAACTCTTGGTTTCGGCTCAGGTTGTGATCTCATGGGTCATGAGGTCAGGTCCTATGTCAGGCTCCATGCTCAGTGGGAAGTCTGCTTGAGGATTCTCTCCTTCTGCCCCTCCCCCACCCCATCTCAAATAAATAAATCTTAAAAAAAAAAAAAACTACTGGAGTCTCAATGCAGTCACCATCTGAGATCATGCCCCATTCCAGCTAACCAGATGCTTGGTAGGAAACTCAATGATGCCACAACTCCCAGTGTCCAGAGCCTCATTCACTAAGCCAAGGGATGAGTGAAAGAATGCCTTACAGATAATGGCCAGCTAGTATGAGCACATTTTTCTACCACTTGATAACCTCTCAGAAATTACTAAGCAGCTCCCTGAAATAGTTAAAAATGCCTGCCTTGCCTATCCCTGAAGGCTCACCAGGTAATTTAAAAATTCATTCCCTGTTTATTTCTACTATCATTTAAATAATTGACCATCTCAAGAAGAGAAGTGAGTTCTTCTGGAAGTTGAAGGTTTTGATCACCTCTACGCCAGTCCTGGCTACCCACCCTCAGACCCATGGCCTCGAAAGCAACACATCCAATATAGTGCCATCTCTCCAAGGAGACTCTCCTCTTCTCTCTTTCCTACTCTCAATAACTTGAAGCCAATTGGAGAAGAAATGGTTACCTAACTTAGAGGAACAATTCATAGACTTGGCTGAGCTAAACTTTCTTTTTAGAACATTAGAACTAAGAAATAAAAAGACTCAATCAGATGGGAACTGGTCTGTACAATCATATAAATGTAGGCTTTGTTTCTGTTTTTGTTTTTGGAACATATCCAAGCACAGAAATTAATCAACTGAAAGACCAGAGCAGATGTGCAGGGAATTGGCATGTGACTACCTAGACTCACCCCCTAGCCAGGGCTGATGGCAAGACACAATCTCAAAGAAGTGAATGTGAGCTGGGCTGTGATGTTAAAACTTAACCAACACAGAAATCCTCTCTGATACTCCTCAAGTTTGTACCCATGCCAGAAAAGAGAAGAGTCACCTGGGTTTTTAACACAGCAGAAATCAGTTATTATTACCACTGGGAAAGTTATGGGTCAGATAGGCAGTCTTTGGAACTACTGGGAAAACTAGGGAGACACTGGGACCCTGGCCAGGGAAGAGGAGGAATCTCTGCTTCTAACATGCTGTTTCTTTAATTATGAGTTTATCTGTTTATTCAACAAATATTGACCACCTACCACATGCCAGGCACTGTTTCGGTGCTAAGGATTCAGCAGTGAGCAAAACAGACCAAAAAAAAAAAAATCCTTGGCTTCATGGAGCTTACATTCATATGGGGGAAAATTAAATAATAACATGACAAACACCCATGCATCCACCACACAACTTAAGACCCAGCATGGCTATTTACCAGAGGTTATGAATACTTTATAAAAAGTGCTGGTGAGACTGATTCCTTCCTAATTAGCCTGGTTTCACATAACTCTTAGCCTCTCTTTTTTATTTTGTCATGTTTTAACTTGGAAATATGGCTTCAAATATCCTAATATTGACTTAGAAACCTGTATTGTAACCCAGGCCACACACACTTCTGACCAACTGGCCACAACTCTTCAGGAGTTCTTACTACCCCTTCAAATTCCATAATTCACTGGAATGACTCACAGAACTCAAGAAAGCACCATACTTAAAATTACAGTTTAATTATAAAGGATATGAATTAGGATGGGCCAAGTGAAAAGACACATAGAATGAGATCTGGGAGGAAATCTGAAGCTTCCTGGTGCTCATGACGCATCACCTTCCCAGCACATCGAGGTGTGATTATTGACCTAGGAAGTTCACCTGAGCTTCAGGTATCGAGTTTTTACTGATGTTTCATTACATAGGTGTGATTGATTGAATCACTAGCCACATGACCAAATTCAACTTCCGGCCTCCCTTCCATCCCCAGAGATTCAGGTGTCAGGCTGATACTGTGTGGCCCAAATCCCCAAACCTCCTAATAACATGAGCGGGTCTTTCCAACATGGCAGCCCCCATCCTAAAACTATCCAGGGACCTACCATGAACAACAAAGACATTCCTATCACTCAGGAGACTCCAAGGATGTAGAGGTCCCCTCCAAGGAGCCAGGGACAAAGACCAGCCAAATTCCTTATTATACAGCAAAACCAGGCAATAGAAAGCTGCCCTACAAAATGGTCCCTCAAGCTCCACAAACACAAGCAAAGGGCACTATGCCTCCATGCCAGCTGTAAACACTTCTTAGAAACAATTTGGCTGGCCAATATCCCTTACCACCACAAAAATCTCATATAATAATTTATTGTATTGCTCCACCACCAACATACACCATCCCATAGTTGTTATAGCTTCCAGACCATTATTTACTCCAATATTTCCAAATTACTGATCATTGGTAACATGGTAATTATGGGCACCTAGAAAAGCCACAGACTACCAATGGAGAGGTATAAAATACCTTTAAATATATGAATGACCATTGGGCTGAGGCAGCGTGGGAGATAGAACATCTGTTCTACTCAACCTTGCACAAAACTGGAAGGTAACTTTCTTAGCCTGTTCAAAAATTTTATATACCCTATGAAATCTCCTATCTCATTATTCCCATCTCTGCATATTTATCTTGGTTTCCATTGATCCTTGCTGAGCCTGGTGCATCCAGACCTTTACCCATCTTCACATATTATCTCCCAGCCCCAAAAACCTGGTTGGGAAGCCAGAGCACATCCAAATATTAGCCACCTGCTGGTTGATGTTTTGGCTCCCTCTATACTTAAAACCATAGAAAGGTTATGGAGCCAGAAAAATGGTGGTGGAAATCAACCTCCCACTGAAAGCATATCCTAGACACTGGTCAAGGTCTTTCATGGAGCTCTCCTGATGGGATTGTGTGGGGAGTTATGGGGGGTGGGACAAACATTTGCATCAACCACCCTGGACATCCTTTCTCTTATTCCTGGCATGCTGACACTGAACTGTCCTTCTTCTTCTGAACTCTGCCCCAACTCTGTGTGACTCCAAACTTTTGGCACCCCAAACTTTGAGCCTACCTCTAGCCCAGTAGATTTGGTATTCAAATCAAAGGTTCCCATCAAACGGCACTTGTCTTTTCCCAATGAGCTCTTTTTAATTTAGTTTTCCCTTTGATCTCTGACTCTGTGTTGCTGTCTGTGTAAGCCTGATAAGCCTGTCTGAATGCTATGGGACAGATGATGGGCAATTCACACATTCGAAATCACCAAAAACTGTCTAGTCTGCAATGTGTACAGTTGCCAAGAATACATTTTATTTTTTTAATTTAAATTTTAGTTAGTGAACATACAGTGCAATATTGGTTTCTGGAGTAGAATTCAGGGATTCATCACTTACTTATAGCACCCAGTGCTCATCACAAGTGCTCTTTTCAATACCCATCACCCATCCCCCACTCACCTCCTTCCATCAACTCCGTTTGTTCTCCATCATTAAGAGTCTCTTATGGTTTGTTTCCCTCTCTCCTTTTTTTCCCCCCTTTGCATATGTTCTCCTGTTCTCTTCCTGAAATTCCACATATTTGTGAGATCAAATGGTATTTGTCCTCTCTGACTGCCGTATTTCACTTAGCATAATACACTCTAGCTCATCCATGTTGTTGCAAATGGCAAGATACCATTTTTTGATAGTTGAGTAATATTCCATTGTGTATATATATACCACATCTTCTTTATCTATTCATCAGTCAATGGACATTTAGTCTATGGAGACATAGTTTGGCTATTTTTTATAATGCTGCTATAAACATTGGGGTGCATGTACCCCTTCAAATCTGTATTTTTGTATCCTTTGGGTAAATACCTAGTAGTGTGATTGCTGGATCATAAGGTAGTTTTATTTTTAACTTTTTGAGGAAGCCCCATACTCTTTTCCAGAGTGGCTGCACCAGTTTGCCTTCCCACCAACAGTGGAAGAGGGTTCCCCTCTCTCCACATCCTCGCCAACATCTGTCATTTCCTGACTTGTTAATTTTAGCCATTCTGACTGGTGTGAGATAGTATTTCATCATGGTTTTGATTTGTATTTCCCTGATGGTGGGTAGTGTTGAGCATCTTTTCATGTGTCTGTTAGTCATGTCTTCTTCGAAAAAGTGTCTGTTCATGTCTTCTGCCCATTTCTTAACTGGAATATTTGTTTTTTGGGTGCTGAGTTTGATAAGTTCTAATAGATTTTGGATACTAACCCTTTATCAGCTATGTCATTTGCAAATATCAAGAAGGCAAACATTTATAATAATAAGAGCTAACATCTATATGCCACTTACTATGGACCAGAAACTATGCTAATTCATTTCATGCTTTAACTCATTTAACCTTCACTGTAGCTCTTTGATGTAGACTTTTTGTTATTCTAATTTTATAGATAAGGAAACCAAGACTCAAAGAGGTAAAGTAATTTACTCTAAAATCTATAGCTACTAAGTGGCAGAGCCATCTGCAATCCAGGAAAAGAGGTCTCACCAGAAACCAACTCTACCAGCATCTTGATCTTGGACTTCCAACCTCCAGAACTGTAAGAAAATAATATCTGCTATTTGATCAGCTCAGTCTGTGGTATCTTTCATAATAGCCCTACCAGATTTGTATAATCTCCTTCATTTTTACTCAAAAGTCACCCCTTTTGATCACCCTATGTACAATTTCAACCACCATATCTCCATTTCTGTCTTTAACATATATCATAAATTCATGTTGTTTACTGTCTACCACTTCTACTAGAATATAAACTCCATAAGGGAAGAGATTTTTGTCCATTTTGTTCTCTATTACATCCCAAGCATCAAATGTAGAGTCTGGGACACAGTAAGTGCTCAATAAATAAATGATAGGAGGGAAGAAAGTCCTCATGTCTCATCAAATTCCATAGGACAGGAAGGAGACAGGGCTGGACCAATAACTAAAACCTGCTCTATACATAGAATGGGGTCATCATGATGACAAATATCAACCTCAACAAAAGATCAAAGTAGCCAGAGTCAGCAAGACAAACTAGGTCCAAACCAAGGAGGCATTTGAAGCCCCTAAAAACTTATGGGCATGTAGGCAGCCAGCAATTAACTCTGCCACATACCTGGTTGTTAAGCCTTGTGTCTTTTACTTCTGCTTGCTTCACCTGCTCAGATGTTGGCCTCCAGCATGCTTTAAAGGCTTCTCACTTCTATGTTGGCACACTTGCCCCTAGCCCAAGCAAGATTGGTGGTGATCTGTGGAATGATATGCACATCCTCTGTGCCTTCAGAAGTTTCCTTCCCTCCTAGAGCTTGAGAGGCCTAGAAAAGCAAGTGCTTACATCACTCCCCCCTGGGAATCTCCCCAGGCCCCATCAGGAATCTCTTGCTTTGGCCTTGTTTCCCCCGCTGTCCTATCTCATTGTCTGCCACTGGGTTTCATCTCTCCCTCTGGTCCCTTTTGACGGCATCTTAGCTGGGATTTCATTTCTGGATGTTGTCTCTTGAATTACCTTTAAAAAGTCTCTGAGCAGCCAAACCAAGTCTAGAGGGCTCCTGCAGAAGTGGATTTAGACCACCAGAATAGTAACTCTAACACACCTCTTCTTCCAGCCACCTCCCTGCCTCACAGCTTCTCTTTGACACTAGGGGGCACTACTCACACTGCCATTTTATATTCTGTTTTGTGCCATACAAATCCCATGGTCATGCTCTTCATCTCTAAACTGTCGCCAGCCACATGTCTTGATAAAATGTTTATCATTAAAGCCTAACTCTATGATTCCCCCTGAAATATGGATAAACCTCACACCAGTTCCTTAAGTGAAAAAAGACCTCTCATTAACTAGGGTTTTAACCTTAACTTATAGAACCTACTTGCAATACCAAAAAGGGGTCAAAGTGAATTTGTTGTTGTTAACTCCTTAGAGTACCTGAAAAAGTTTATGTATTTGGTTCAGGACCAGGGAAGTAGAGGGAACTCCTTGTTCTGATCCAAAATAAGCAGTGAGAAATCTTTCTCTGAAGATTCTCTGAGATTATTTGTGGCAATGGAGGGAAAAGAAGAGGATCAATTATTAGGATCACTGGATGAAAAGAAAGGGGAAAAAAGGGAAGTCTGCCAGGAGCTGCTCTGAAGCTGAGCCAGGAAAAATTCTCAGCTTCTTACAGCACATCGTTCCCCAGTCCCCAAACTCTGAAAGCCTCCAGCTCCATACCTCATTACCTTCCTCCCAATCATCTCCTAGGGAGATTCCCTGCCTTAAGTGACAGAGACTCAGAAGTGGGGGATAATGAGGGAGGGAAGAATCTCCCATTCCTGGCATCCTTAGCTGGACCCCTGAACACATTTCCCTGTAAAAATTCCATCCATCCAAGTCCTATTACTTCCATTGGAACTCTACTTCAGAGCATTATGGGTTAAACATAGCTAACCACCATGCAGAATATGGTTTCTATAGAGAATGCATCCTGAATTCCACAAAACTTACTTCAAATGGGCCACTGGAATTCTGACATTCTGACATGAAGAGTGCCTGTGCAACATTCAAATGAGAGAAGAAGATAGGTTCGTAGGACAAGGAAAGACTGTGTGTCCTTTCTGCTTGAAAACTTTCTTATATTGCCTTTTGATCATTTTAAAGATCAAGAAATGTGTTTTTTTGGGGCGCCTGGGTGGCACAGCGGTTTAAGCGTCTGCCTTCGGCTCAGGGCGTGGTCCCGGCGTTATGGGATCGAGCCCCACATCAGGCTCTTCCTCTATGAGCCTGCTTCTTCCTCTCCCACTCCCCCTGCTTGTGTTCCCTCTCTCGCTGGCTGTCTCTATCTCTGTCAAATAAATAAATACAATCTTTAAAAAAAAAAAAAAAGAAATGTGTTTTTAAAAAAAGAAGGAAGGAAACATGCTTCCTCCTTTCTAGCTAGGTCTTGAAGAATTCTGAGGCCACTGACCAACATATCCATTGATTCCTATAGAGTCAAAAGCAAAATGTTGGCATCTCACTTGTTTGAAAATGTAAGAGAACAAGCAAAAATTTGAAGGAAGTTGGATTTTAGCTTCTTTGGACATTTTGATCATGAAAACTTCAAAATGTATATCTGATTAAAGTGCACTTATTCACTGAAGCTCAGAGAATTAAGTTTATCTAAATTCAGGTTACTAAACTATATTTTATTTTAGCTGTTTTAGTATAATTGTGAGTGTGTATGCATGCATGCATGTGTGTATGTGTGTGTGTTTGTGTGTGCATGTAAGGGAAGGAGGGTGGGGAGAAAATGACTCATGCAGTCTTCTTAGTAAAACTGAAAGTTTAGTTAGCTCTGAAAAGATGCCATTACTATGTGACCTATAGCTCATTGTTTATACACAAGCTAGCCACCAAATCATATTTATCCTTTTTGGGAGCCCTTAGCAAAATAAAGCAATCAACTTCTAGTACATGGAAATATTCCTGCTTGCAAGTTGTTTTTCTGAGGGGGAAAAAAACATCATTTGAAAATAGCAAGAGATGAAACAGGCTTTTTCATATGAAGATTTGGTAATTAACATTTTCACATATAAGAAATGTCCTACAGTGTCATGCAGTGGACCCAGGAGGCTCTCAGCTAAGCTGGCCCAGGAAAAGCTGTGACAGGACCTTCAGCATCATGCAGGAGCTGATGAGACATGTCACCATGGAACATGTGGGGTGCCTGGAGCAGAGCAGCCATGTCTGCTACTGGGAAGAGTTCCCTTGCAAGGACAAGTCCCTCAAGACGAAGTGAGAACTGGCTAACAACGTTTGAGTGCATATGGGCCAGAAGCACTACCCGTGCCCCTACCCTGGGCTGCAGGAAGATCTTTGTCCACTCCAAGAACCTCAGGATCCACAAGAGGACCCACGTAAGTGAGAATATTTCAAATGTGAATTTGAAGGCTGTGACAGATGCTTTGCCAACAGCAGTGACTGCAAGAAGCATGTGCATTTGCGCATCTCAGACAAGCCTTATATCTGCCAAGTATGCAACAAGTCCTACACGCACCTGAGCCCCCTGTACAAGCACATGAAGGTTCATAAATCTCAAGGGTCAGATTCCTCCCCTGCTAGCAGTTCAGGCTATTAATCCATAAGCTATAGCTTCTGGAAACAGTAAAGATACCACTAAAACTCCTTCTGCAGTTCCAATTCGCACCAGCCACAACCCTGAACTTCCTCCTTATTTTAATGAATGGTACCTATGAGGACAAACACAAACACAACCACTGTTAACCATAGAATGGATCAAATGCATTTTAAAAAGAAAACTGAGACCAATCATATGGAAACGGAGTTTTAAGGCAAGAGGTCATATATACAGGGTTACATCTTGTTAATTGCATTTGTCCAGAAAAATTTGGGGATATGCCCTTTTCTCAGGATTAGAACATATGTTTTGGCATTTGAAGGATTTTTTTCTTAAATCTTTTCACTGGTTTTCCTCTCTTTTTTCTTGCTCTCTGCACACTCCATTCCTAAACTCCTTCAGTTCATTTTAACACCTGTCCTGTTTCTTGAGAGGAAGTTATGGAAGGCTTGTTGGTGGTGGTGATGTTAAATTGACGGAAATTCTTTGCCTTTGTGGTGATTGTTTAAATTCTCACAGTCTTAAACCATGTCAAAGTCCTATTATGTCTTGAACTTCTCCTGAAAGCATTACACTTGTGAATGTTATTTTTGTCTAATGGGGTCAAAACTGTTGTTCAGTATTTTTTCAGGCTGAGGATGTGATGTTATCTCTACAGGAATTACGACATTTAGTACACAGTTGCCTTTTTGTAACAACTTTATTTTTTGTAAATACATATCCACTGATGCCATATTTATGGTTTGTAATTTAATTATTACTACAAGTACCAGGAACTAAACAATATTAATGGAAAAATATTTTCCAACAAATGCTGTACAGCTTTTGATTATAACTGCTTTAGCATTAAATTTTGTTTTGAAAGAACATAATTTACAGTTTTTGAACCACTGACTTCTTCTCTTGCTTTGTAACAGCCTCCTTATACAAAGAGATGTAAGCAAATGAAATCTTGCTTGTTGTTATTTTTAACTCAGATCCCTTCTTTAATTGTTAAAATTTTTTTTAATTGCAGTATAGATTCCTTATAGTGTCAGTTTCCATCTGGGGAGACCCTCCTTTCTTTGTCCCTAGCTCAGATGGTTGTTTAACTGGAAGTTTAAGGGTGTTTATCCTGGATTTTCAGGATGCAAATCAAATATTACTGATCAGTTCAGTCAGTGGTCATGACATCTCAATCTTGTATTTCAGACTGAAAAGCTGGATTTAATCATCCCTGTCCTACACATATAAACATAAGGTAACCTAATAAGTTTTATGTCCCTTATTTTTTTATTACCTTACATAAAAATGAACATTTCAGCGGGATGCGTGTCTGTGTATTCTATCAAGAGATCAGCCATATACATATAAATGTTTGTATCTATGGCCTATCTAATCTGCCTTCCAAATCTAGCTATCTGTATATTTTCAAAAGTAACCATATGTCTGAAACAGTGGTGATGAGTAAGGCCAGTTGACCTGTGCTTACTTATTGTTACAGTGCTTCCTAAAAGAACCACAATCCATTTACAATTTGGAAGGCAAAGGCTGATTTGCTTTGCTGTATATAGTTCAATTCATAATTATCACAATTATTCAAAAGATTTTTATAGCAGGGTACTAACTGTAGTGGTTCTGAAATTATATCATGGAAAGAAAAAACATTTGCAAAATATGTATTTTAAAGTTCATGGTTTATAGGCACAGATGTTAAAAGCATTGTTTCCATTAAAATCAATAACAATGAAAAATGGTTGTTTGTTTGTTTGTTTTAATAATTTCTATTTTGTTATATTAGTCCCCATACAGTACATCCCCAGTTTTTGATGCAATGTTCCATGATTCATTATTTGCGTATAATACCCAGTGCACCATGCAATACGTGCCTTCCTTAATACCCATCACCAGTCTATCCCAATCCCCCACCCCCTCCCCTCTGAAGCCCTCAGTTCATTTCCCAGAGTGAACAGTCTCTCATGGTTCATTCCCCCTTCTGTTTACCCGCCCTCATTCTTCCCTTCCTTTTCCTACCGATCTTCCTATTTCTGATGTTCCATAAATGAGTGAAACCATATGATAATTGCCTTTCTCTGCTTGACTTATTTCACTTAGCATAATCTCCTCCAGTCCCATCCATGTTGCTGCAAATGTTGTGTAATCGTTCTTTCCGATGACTGAGTAATATTCCATTGTATATATGGACCACATCTTCTTAATACAGTCATCTGTTGAAGGGCATCTCGGCTCCTTCCACAATTTAGCTTTGTGATAAAATAGTAACAATCCATTTAATCTTCAGTGAAGCAACTCATTTGGACAAACAGTTATTTTACAGTTGTTATATGAAAAGAGACCTGATTACTATATTGGGGTGTCGGAGTAGGTAGAGTATCAGGAAATTGTTTTTAAATAATTTAGGGTGCTGTTTAAAATAACAGCCCAGGGGCGCCTGGGTGGCACAGCAGTTGAGTGTCTGCCTTCAGCTCAGGGCGTGATCCTTGCGTTGTGGGATCGAGCCCCACATCAGGCTCCTCTGCTGTGAGCCTTCTTCTTCCTCTCCCACTCCCCCTGCTTGTGTTCCCCTCTCTCGCTGGCTGTCTCTATCTCTGTCGAATAAATAAATAAAATCTTTAAAAAAAAATAAAATAAAATAACAGCCCAGTCTCTACATTAATAACCAGCCTGCAAATCAGCAAATAGAATGTTGGAGATAAAGAATTTTAAAGAATTTAGAAATATAATGAATAGGCTTAAGTACCTCCTTCTCTTGAAGGGGTAATGCTTTAGGTTTCTTTGGTGGCAGTCAATTTGATATTATACATAATCATTATGAATTCTAGAATTTTGTTTATTCTTCCTTTTGAAGAAATAAAATCTTGGCACATCTTAAAAAAAAGAAAAAAGGAAAAAAAGAAATGTCCTACAAGTATTTAAGAAGCACAGTCCTGTAAACCTTCATGTCATGCATTTATTTGAATGCTGTTCTAAAGACTTTACATCTATTATCTTCTTTAATCCTCACCAAAGCCCCTCAAGAAAGAAATTTCATAAGTGAAAAAGTTAAGGCAGAAAGATTAAGAAATTTGCCCAAGTCTCTACAGCTTGTAAATGGCAGAGTGGACATTTGAATCCAGGTGTGTCTGACTAAGATCCAGGTTCTCAGGTAACTGCTGCCTCCCAAATGGCAGAAGTCCTGCTGCCACTGTCACACATTAGTCACCGTTACCAAGGATTATCCAGGAACATCTTTATAATGCAAGCATCAGGGGCGCCTGGGTGGTTCAGTCAGTTAAGCGCCTGCCGTCAGCTCAGGTCATGATCCCAGGGTCCTGGGATTGAGCCCTGCATCAGGCCCACTGCTCAGCGAGGAGTCTGCTTCTCCTTCTCCCTTTGTCCCTCCCCCTACTCGTGTGTGTACATGCATGTGGTCTCTCTCTCTCTCAAATAAATAAATAAAATCTTAAAAAAAAATAATGCAAGGCATCATGTATAAAACATTCCCAAAGATTTTCTGTGTATGAAGGAGGGTACTTACCAGAGGCAGTGTTCTTGAATATTAATTGCCAATAACAAATCCTTAAATTAATCTATACTTTTTGTGCAATAGATGATCTTTAAGCAAGTATTTTTAGAAGTAGAATACAAATAATGCAATCTGCATAAAAATAGGCATGATGTATAACGGGGATAGAGGTGCCCTACTTGGGGTAGCTGGCAAACAGAGGGAGACAGGTATGCACACGTACACACATGTGCATACACACATGCGCACACCTTGGGAAAGTAGCCTTGTTACCATCCGAGAGAGAGAGAAATAGTGTGTGCTAGTCCCATTTCCAACCTTGTACAGAGGCTTGTTAATATTGAAAGGCTCGAGACTGGTGACCTGAGCTAGCTTATTACATAGCCCCTCTTGAGGCTGTGGCTGAATTGTGGTGGAAGTTTGGATCATCCCCACCTCATTTCCTCCAGGGTAGCCCATAAATCTCTAGAGGTGTCAGTTCTTCCTCCTAGCGAGTAAGCAATATCAATCAGCTCCCCCTCTGGACATGGCTTCTGGGCTTCAGGAGCAGAGCTATCACCCTCCACATCTTCTAAAATACAGTATGTTAGAAATGAAATCGGTTTGCACCTAGCACCACTCACCTCCACCAATTTTCAACCAAAGCTTTGGATAGTCAATGAATCATAATGACTGCTTAATTTCAGAGTTCTGCTGAGTTGCCTCTACATTTCCCTGGATGGGTAAATAAGGATGAGCCTAGCTGCCTACAGTAGCTGCTAGCCTCAGTCTGTGAAGGCAGGGTCTGTATCTGCATCCCAACCCTCCACTGACTGGGTGGACCCAACAGGAACCTGTCCTTGGGGCTCTGAATTTTCCTTCTGTACCATATTCTCCAAGCCCGGGGACTAGAGAAAAACAGAGCCATTGCCTTGTTGCCAGGGCAACCAAGCAGGTGCTCTGAATCTGGTGGTTCATAACAAAATGCTTAATTTCTCCTTGCTGGGAGGCAGAGGTTGTTCTAGCTAGGGCAGAAGTTAGATTGCAAGTGGTCAGAATTGGAACAGTGTTTGCCATGTGGCATCAAGAGGCCAGACAGGCCAGGTAAGTCAGACTCTATTAGGGAAAGCTTACATCGGAAAGTTGGCAAGACAAAGAGCTAATACTTAACCCAAAGGCCAAAGGCTGGGATTGCAGAACCAGGATTTGAGATTCAGGCAAGCTGGGGTTCAGTTTATAGGAAGGTAGAAAGAAAAGAAAGGTCCAAGGACACTGCTGTAAAGAACCTCAGGGTATTTGTAAGTAAAACCAAGACAATATGAAACACTAACATTTGTCAGCTTCATAGCAAAGCATAGCTTTCTGTCTCCTACCTAGCTTTTAGGTGAGTTAAAATAGGCCTAGTTCCTAGTTCCAGTCCCTGGGATATACATGGTGACTTATATTATTAAAATCTCCTTTCTCCATGCGATGATATTACCTTGGCTCCATCTGAATACTTTGGTTTACTTTGACCTCTGCTTCACCACAGACTGGCTGAAATTTCAGGCCCTTTCTTTCACAAAGTCTCCTGTCCCAAAGTTTTGCAGATAAGCCTCAGACAAGGTCATAGTCAGCTCTTACTTAAGGCTCTGCAGACCTAATGCTGTCTGACTGGCAAACAAGCATGCCAATAAAACAAAAATCTAAATGCCCTGTCATGATCTTCAAGGCTTATCTCATCAATCTCCTCCTATTACCACAGCCTCTCATGTTTACCTCTTTCCAGCTTCACCTTTTTTTCCTTGATCATGCCAACTTTCCATCTCACCCATAGACCCAGGCCCTGCCTCAAATCCTGTACTTTATAGGGGCCTGTCTAGCCTTCCTCCATCCATGCACCTCCCTATAGAATGAGATCCACAGGTCAAGAGAGTTGCCTACCAAGACATAGTACCTCCCATCGTTCTAAATCACACAAGAAATTGCTGGGACCAGAGAAAGTTTGGCCTAAGAGCGTCAAGCCTGCTCCTAGAGTCTACAAGGACCTCTTTCCCAGGTCTACCCTCCTGAGGCAGTCACTCCCACAGATAATGTACATCTGTAGAGACTGTGGTACGCAGCATATCACGGAGTACAGTGACATAGAAAATAATTATTAAATAACATGTTTGGTTAGGTCTATCCAGAAAAAAGGGTTAAATTAAAAGCAGTGCCTTTGAAACTGTGCCCTGAAGGTCAACTTATTAAGACTTTGTTAAACCAGAAAGGCAGGGAACTTCAGAGCTCAAGTTCCCCTCAAGACACCTTTATTCTTGTCTCTTTTGATGAAACTTCAGGAACTTGCTCCTAGTCTTCCAATAAACTCAGTGCCTATGTTTGAGGATTAAATCCAGCATTTCATAGTCCACTGCAAACTAATGCTACAACACAACCTTTATTACTGATGGTCAAAACTGTCTCCTTAAAATGTTTTCCAAATCAGACTGTCAATCACACTTGGATTCTGGTGCAGAGATTAGAATATTCAGTACTTGCAATCTTAAAAGAGTCGCTCATAGACATTGGCTTGCTGACACAAACAATGATAAACATAAATAAAAATGATCAGATGCTATACAGCTATTCAGAAGGTCTATAGCTCCAAGGGATACCAATTTTATTAACAAGTAGTAAGTTAATTTATAGTCTAAGCTGGCCAGTTATTACAGAGGTAAATAGAATTTATATTTCTATTGTATAAATCTTTTTTAAAGATTTATTTATATATTTTGAAGAATGAGAGTTGGGGGGGGGTGCAGAGGGAGAGGGAGAGAGAGAATCTCAAGCCAACTTCCTGTTGAGTTCATAGCCCAACACAGGGCTCCATCTCAGGACTCTGAGATCATGACCTGAGCCAAAATCAAGAGTCAGTTACTTAACCAACTGAGCCACCCAAGCACCCCTTTATTGTACAATTTTTTAAATGCAATCTGTAGTTAATTTTTAAAACAATCTATTTGACTTTTACTTCATCTTCTCCATTGATTTTCGTAGAAATAATGGAGAGCAGCTGTCTTTCAAAACTAACATGTGCTTATCTACACATTTATGTTTCCCTTTCTAAGTTCAACTAGTTGGTGTTGGGTAAGTAGAGTGTGAAAGGTCATTTTCTTAGCTCAGATTCTTAGAAAACAACATGAAGCAAAACTCTGTGCTAATTCTTCCCTGGCGATTCAGTCCCAGAGAGGCAAGAACAAAGGGAAAAGGTAAATGAGGCAAGGAAGGACAAAAAGGTAATACAATCTTTGGTGTATTTGCTGAGCTGGTCATATTTATAAAAGAGACTTAACAAGTTCTTTGGTAATGTGAGGTATCTCCAGAAAATCATTTTGGAATTACTGCATTTGGAATCTTTGGAGGGCAGGCAATTTATCTTTCAGGTTTTTTTTTTTTTTACCTCCCCTTTCCCATAAGTAAAAGTTTGCCACATAGGGCATTAACTCCATGCTGTTCCTACCCTATAAAAGCAAACAGATTTTGATACTCCCTACAGTTGAGGATTGAAAGACAACCATTCACTACACCAATACCCACATGACAGATGCCAGAGGATAAATTAATGTACTTCTGTAAAGATAACCATATCCTGCCCACAAGCCATGACTGAGACTGCCACTACTGGATGTATGGTGGTCCACCACCATCCACCAACATCCCTCAGTTTTGAGAGAATAGAGAGGTGAATTGAAAGGAAATACAATGGGGACCACAACCCCCACATTCTTCAAGTCTGATAGTGGTGCAAATCATTTCAATTCTTTCTGGGATAAGGCATTATTTATAATTTACACTTTTTACTGAGGGGGTAGTCAGTTTCTGGCACTGTCACTTGGCCTTTCTGAAAATAATGGCCCTTAATCTACATAACACAAGAAACCCATACAAAAGTTCTGAATTGGACTGAATGGACTAATACTGCATTTATCATCTGGCTATCACAACTCCCCTGTAACTGGAAGATAGGATGGTATTTTGGGCCTCTTGATATTAATGCTAGTGTCAGCTCAGACTTCATACCTATTTGGAATGCCTGGTTATTGCCCTTTTCCCTGGCACACTGGTAAATGACCAAAGGTCCCCTTAGGGAAGGATAAGAAGAATATTTGTCCTATATACCCTTGTGGCATTGCTAGATTCTTCCTTAAGGAAACCTGGTCTCCCCTTCAGTCAATGGACTCTGGGTCTATTTAGTTCTAGAAATTGGGCGAGTTTTCACTGTAGCACTGATGTCAGATTTCCAGCTCTTAATTTTCTATTATCCAAATCAAGCAGTGCCTAATCAGTTCTCCATGTGTCTTACCCCTAAAATTGCTAGATCCATGTAAGTCAAGGCACTATAACTGCTATTCTGATTTTGATGCCCGTTGCATTAATTATGCCCATCTTGCCTCTGAGAATTAAGTCCTGCCACTGGTCTCTGTCATTGTCCCATTGTCCTCATTTATATTAGACGACCTAATTTCCATGGCACATCTTCAGTCATCGCCTGCAGAGAGCAGGCATCACTAAGCTTCCTAAAGAAACTGGCATACCCAGCACTAGTATATTTCCTATTGCCTTCAAGATAGGAGTGAGCTATGAGTCCTTCCAGGGAGCTTAGAATCAGTGACAGGTCTTCAGGTTATACACAGTAAATCCATTCTAACATTCCTGCTTCCCTGATCCATGTCTTCATTGCTCAATGAACAAGACAACTCATGAGTATATGCCAAGACAACTGGCAACTTCACCCCACATACTCTAAGCCATTGTCATGACCAAATTTCAAGGAGCCAAACTGACAGTGTGTTTAGAGCAACTCTAGGTCCTGGAACATTGAATCCTGAGTTATAGAAGATACCCCCATACCTGTGAATTCTACCAAGACTTATAGTCCCTTGATATCCTCTGATATCTGATATCCTCAAAATCCACTTCTATACATGTTCCCTTGTTCCCTGCTGATATATAATGGCCAGATTCTGTCATTTGTTTAATAGGTAGTCTATCTCTTCCCTAAGCAGGGACTGTACCTTTCCTCTCAGGCTGTGCTGAAATGTGATCCATTGGCCCAGAGGCAATGAGTTGTGGCAGAGGCAGCTTTAAAAGAGAACAAGTATCATCTTATTAGCACCTGCTTCGAGTGAAGCCATTGTACAAACTCTAGGAAAGGGGAGGGTGTTTTCCTTTGGCAAAGAAAACAAGTGGATTCCACTGGCCCAGGAATATTCCAGGGAATTTTTTAGTTCAGTGTTCTTAGGTTTATCCATTCCAATATCCTCATCACAGATCTTTTGTGCCCTCTTCCCCATCCGGGTCCTGGTTTTAATATAGTATATGTACATAGAAGTTACAAATTTAATTTCCTCTACATCTCTACTGCCTTATAATTAGAATCTGGATCTGATTTTCAAACCAGTCTACCCTGAGGCCAGACTGCCATTGACCCCTCTGGTTTTCAGAGGATCCCTTAAATATGAAATTAAGCTGCCCTGAGTATATCATTTTCTTTTCTTTTCTTTTTTAGAGAGAGGGAGGGTGGGGGAGGGGCAGAGGGAGAGAAAGAGAGAGAATCTTAAGCAGGCTCCATGCCCAGCGCAGAGCCCAACTTGGGGCTCAAACTCATGACCTGAGCCAAAACTAAGAGTTGGTGCTCAACTGTCTGAGCCACCCAGGTGGCCCCCCCCTTTTTTTAAGAGTTCAGCTATTTATTTTTTTTAAGATTTTATTTATTTATTTGAGAAAGAGAGAGAGAGAGAGAGCGCGCACAATTGGGGGGGAGGGGCAGAGGGAGAAGCAGACTCCCTGCCAAGCAGGCACCCCGACGCAGGGCTGGATCCCAGGATCCCGGGATCATGACCTGAGCTGAAGGCAGATACTTAACCAACTGAGCCACCCAAGTGCCTAAGAGTTCAGCTATTTATTGAACACTTTACAGAAGAGGTTTAGTAAAAAGACCAAAACCCATGTCATCATCAGACTCCTCTGATTCTTCTTTTTTGCTTCTACTTTCTTCTCCTCAGCTGGGGCAGCAGTGGTGGAGGGAGCACCTGCTAGGGTAGCACCAGCGGCCGGGTCAGGTCCACCAGCCCCTATGTTGCAGACGAGGCTCCTGATGTTGACATTGACCAGGGCCTTTGTGAACAAGCCCGGCCAGAAAAGTTCAACATTTACACACACCCTCTGCTTTAATGAGGGCATTGATCTTAACCTCCATGACTGTCACCTCATCATCATGCACAATGGGGGCCAAGAAGATGTAGGCAAGCTCCTAGACAGAGGCCATGATGCAGGCAAATGCTGCGTGGGCACTGCCAGGCTCAGTGCTAGTTGCCTGACCCCAAAGCCAACTTAGCTTCCTCAGAAGGACTGAGCACCTTAGTGGAAGCTGAGGAAAGTATCATTTTCTTTATATAAGATTTCTACTGCCATCAAAGGCAGTAACACCATGTGACAAATCTTATAATTATTATTTTCCACATAATGATCTCAGAATGCCTTGCCTTCTACCTTGCATCTCCTCCCAACTAACCACAGGCAAAACTTCATTAATTGTGATTTCACTGCCAGAGGTCATTATCCTCCCACTTAACCACCAGCAGTGGGGTCTCTATTGCCTTTAGTCAGGTAGGTAACCCAACTCCAAAATTCCATCCTGAGAGTTTTTCCTTTTAAGGCTATCCTAGAATCCATTTTCTTAGCCTCAATTTAAAAACAAAACAAAACAACAACAACAACAAACCGAGCCTGAAGCGAAGCTTTTGTGCTAATGTGTTATTAGGGAGTATAATCTCAGGAAGACAAGAGTGAAAAAAAAAAAAAAAAGAGAATTCATTTAGGTAAGGAGAGAAGACAAACACACTAGTGCATTATTAAACTGGCCCTAGCAATGGACTGACTGCTCAGTGTCACAGGACCCTTCTAGAAAAAGCCATATGGAGCCACTCTGTCTTGAAATCTTCTATTAGAAAGGGTGGGCAATTTATCTGCTGATTCCTTCCTGTTATCTATCTTCCTTTAGTTGTGTTTACCTATACAATATTAATGCTCCTGCACTTCCTCATTCCCCTGGACATCCACTGGTTCCAGTTGGATCAGACAAGGCCTTAGAGTTACTGTGACAAGCAGCCAAGAAACATGGACCTGTGGGCTTGAATGGATCAGTGGAGCCCTGGACTTCCAGCCTGATGCTCACATAGGTTTACCCTCTCACTTGTCTGAGAAAGCTGAGGCCTTTAACACTTCCTGCCTGACTCACAGATGAAAGCCTCGGGTACCTTAAAGTAAGACTCCTGCTTCAGCTTCCTAGAGCCACAGATAGTCTCTTCAAATTTCAACTACTCCTTGACCTCTGGACATTCTCTTTCTGGTATCCATCGACTCCATCAGGCCAGCCGTGGCTCTCCAGGCTCTGTGTCCTAGGGCCCTAAATTGGCAAGAAAAGTTCAGAAACATTCATTCCAGTATGAAAATCATCATCCTTTGCAGCTGAATACCACCTCTCAAGCCTGAAAAATAGCAAAAAACCTGATAAAAATCCCCTCATGGCCCCCTTCTCTGCAAGACACTAGGTGGCTACACTGTAATTTAGTCAAGATTAATGAAGTGCCTAAACCTTTAACAGTGTTAATAAATTAACTGTGGTTTTCTGTTGTCAAAAAAAAATTGAGTATTTTGTTGTTGCTGTTGTTTTAGGAAATAATGAGCATTACCTCCTTATTATAAATTCAGATTTTATAATAATACTGGAATTTTAAAATTAATAAATAAAAAATTTTTAAATAAAAAAATAAATTTAGGTTTTAGTATCTTTGGCTTGTAAGAGACAAGGTTTTTAGAGAACAAATTCCTTCATTACCTGGCTGTAGGTTTATTTAAATTCCATTTAATGGCAAAGTGACGTGGGTAAAAACTAAGGTGAAGTTGTCCCTATGAAACTGTTTAATATATAGGCAAAAATCTGAGTTACCACATCTGTCATAATGGCTAAAATCAAAAAGACAAGAAATAGCAAGTGTTGGCGAGGATGTGGAGAAAAAAGAATGCTCATGCACTATTGGTGGGAGTGTAAATTGGCACAGCCACTATGAAAAACAGTATGGGGTTCCTCAAAAAGTCAAAAATAGAAATTCTATATGATCTAATAATTCTATTACTGGGTATTTACCTAAAGAAAACAAAAACAGTAATTTGAAAAGGTATATGTACCCTGTGTTTATTGCAGCATTATTTACAATAGACAGGCTATGGAAGCAACCTAAGTGTCCACTGATAGATGAATGGATAAAGAAGATGTGAGATACAAATATTTATCTGTATATGAAACAATGTATTACACAGTCCTGGAAAAGGATGAAATCTTGCTATTTGTGACAATATGGATGGACCTAAACGGTATTACGTTAAGTGAAATAAGTCAGGCTGAGAAATACAAAAGCCATATGAATTCATTCATATATGGAATCTAAAAAACAAAACAAATGAATAAGACCTATAGATACAAAACAAATGAATAAGACCTATAGATACAGAGAACAAACTGATGATTGTCAGAAAGAGGGAAGAGAGGGGTGATAAGCAAATTGGGTGAAGGGATGAGAGATACAGTCTTCCAGTTATGGAATGAATAAATCACACCATAGGGAATATAGTCAGTGATATTGGTATGATGACAGCTACACTTATGATGAGCACAGTATAACATATAGAGAACTTGAATCACTATGTTGTACACCTGAAACTAATATAATATTGTATGTCAACTATACTCAAATTTTAAAATTAAAAAAAAAAAAGCAGCTGAGTCACCTCTGAATCCTAATCCAACTATGAAAAATCCTCCCTGGTGCTTTAGAGGGTCTACCCCTACTGCTAAGACACATCTAGACTTTTCAAATACCTAGTTTTGATTTTTCAAAAATAAATGTGAATATTTAGACTGTCAAAATCTCTGTCATATAATAGCTGAACCAAGAGAATTCTTTTCCTAAAAGTTATCTCTCTAGAATTAATAGGTTGGATCAAGGAGGTGAAATGACCTAAATGGGTAATATTGTTACCTTAACCAAATTTTGTTAGAAGACTGTCTGTGGGCTAATGAGAATCATAGAATCTCATCCTTGAATTAAATATTTTGACCTGATCACCTTGGTTGATATTTTGCAGATTCTTGGGACTTGCCCCAAATCAGAATCTATTAGAATGGTGTGTCAAGAATCTGCGTTTTCAACAAGCTGTCCAAGTGATTCTGTTTGTGTGTTTGTTTGTTTGTTTGTTTGTTTGTTTGACAGAGAGAGAGACAGAGCACAAGCAGGGGGAGCGGGAGAGGGAGAAGCAAACTCCCTGCTCAGCAGCGGGCCTGATGTGGGGCTCAATCCCAGAACCCTGGGATCATGACCTAAACTGAAGGCAGACGCTTCACTGACTAAGCCACCCAGGCATCCCTGTCCAAGCGATTCTTATGGCCACTACAGTTTGAGAACCTGCTGAAAGAGAGCAAGTCAATGGTACTTTACTGAAAGGCAATTTAGTAGAAACTCTCTCAACCAATCCTGAATTAACTAAATTATTAAACTGACACTTTATTGATTCTATAAAACACACTGCTGGCCAGGACCCATTGAATCCTTTATACCAGTAAACTACTCTTTGATCTGCTCTTGACATTTTGAGTTTTCTGCTTATCAAAAGTCAGTGGTTTGGTTTTTAAAAAAATACTTTTATGTCAATTGTACTTTTTTTTAATTATATTATGTTAGTCACCATACAGTACATCCCTAGTTTTCAATGTAAAGTTCCATGATTCACTACTTGCGTATAACACCCAGTGCACCATGCAATACGTGCCCTCTTCTACAAACTGAGGGCTTCAATTGTACTTGTTTTATAATCATGTTTCTTAATCAGTATTACATAAAAGAAAAGAAAAAGACATGTTTAAGGTAAAACTAATTTAATGCTTCGGATAGATTCTAAAGGCAACTCACACACATACAAATGTCAAATTAGGAGCAAAAGATTGGAGAAGGAGTATACATTTTTTCAGTTCTTGCTCCACCTTAAAAAAAGGGAAACTAAAAAGCCTAAACAATTCATTGCGCATGTCATTTATCCAAGAAAGATCATGGAACTTGAATCATGGGTATCATTGTCAACAACAATAAATTCCTTAGTCTTAAAAAGAAATTTTAAAATGTCATCTAAATTAGTGAATGAATATGCACTTATATTTTTTAAGTAAAAATAAAATACCTAAGATATATGTATATGTTTATATATATTTTATATGTATGTGTGTGTGTGTATATATATATATAATATTTTTATGATTCCCCTCTTTAGCCACCTATTTGGATTAATAGGGCTTTTATCAGTTTTTATTTCTTTGGTTAAGAGGGCTTCTATCTGTCAAAATATACATGCTCTTTAATCCAGTAAATATATATCTAGGAACTAGAAATATCATTTATCACTTATCATAATGATAGATAGGTATAGATATATAAATATATAGATATAGCTATAGATAGGTGTATATGTGTATATGTGTGTGTGTGTTCATTATGCATTGATTATACTACCAAAACTTAGAGACTTCCCAAATATCCATCAATGGGTGTTTGTTAAACATGTTATCCATTCAATGGAATATTATCCAGAACCATCAAAAATACCAAAATCTACATACAGTAACAAGGAAACATTGTTCAGGTTATTCTGTTAAATGTTAAGTAAAAGTTACATACACATGGAAAAATATCTAGAGTATTTATATTAAAAAATTCATCGTGGTTTTCTCTAGAAGATGGAAGAAATTTAAGTAAATTTCCCTAATTTCTACAATGTATATGTATTACCTAGGTATTAAAAATAATAAAAGACAAATAAAAAAGTTTGGGGCTCAGAAAGATAATAATTTTTGATGTTTTAAAATTGGCCAATTCTGATTCTTTGACTACTTAAAACCATATTTATCTTTGTGGGCCTCAATAGAAACCACAACAATGTTCTCTAAATTTTCTCCTAACAAGCAAAGTACCACAATCTTTAGAAAGCAACTTATCACAATGGGGTTTCTGTGGATATTGCAATAGATTTGTATCACTGCTTTATATCATCGAAGGGTATTTATTTACCAATATCAGAGGGGAAAAGACTTTTTTTGTTGATTTTCACAAGCTATTCTAGAAACTATTAAAGTTAGGTATACAATTATATAAACATTTCTTTTCTCTCAGAAAACAGCATTAAGCAGCATAAACAAAAAATCTTACCAGGACTTTTAAGGAAAATTGAGATATTTACAATGGATAAAACCTGTAGTTATAGGTGCTTGTGAAAAGCAACAGATTGTAAATTTTTCTAACTTTAATTTTAAACGTAAGTTAAAACGTCTTTTATATCTATAACTTTATGTGACCATAATATATTTTAAGTCCTAATTAAGGGCTTGGACTTCCAAAATTGGAAGAATTTCTCTGAGAACAAGCACACCAAAACTTGCCAACACACAAGAGCCACTCCAGATTTGCAGAAAAACCACAGGCTTCTTTTTTTGCATCTGCGTCATGTTTATTTTAAAAGTAGGAAAGCCAAATCAGAACAACAATCATCTTTCAAAATGATTTATCTTGATAGTCTTTCCTCTTTTTCTAAAAAGAATAACTATTCTTAAGACAAAACATATAGATCACTTCTATTTCTTTAGGTTATATATACAAAGCTCTTTCTTTTCTCACTACAAATTTTTAGAACTTATTAATTTATGTTTTGGGGTTCTTTGCTTTTTTAAGGAAAAACGTTGCACCTTAAATACTTAGTTTTGGAAAGCAAAACTCTTTACTTTGGCTATTTTAGAATTTAGTATGATTCATTAAAAGGAAAGAGCTCTGGGAGTACCTGGGTGGCTCATTTGGTTAAGAGGCCAACTCTTGATTTTGGATCAGGTCATGATCTCTGGGTCATGAGATCGAGCCCGCGGACAGGTTCCGCACTTAGCGGGGAGTATGCTTGGGGATTCTCTCTCTCCCTCTACTCCACCCCCTGCTGGCTCACTCTCTCTCTTGCTCTCAAATAAATAAATAAATAAATCTTTTTTTAAAAAAAGGGAAAAACACTGGAGGGTATTATGCTAAGTGAAATAAGTCAATCAGAGAAACACAATTATCATATGGTTTCACTAATATGTGGAATATAAGGAATAGCACGGAGAACCATATGGAAAGGGAAGGAAAACTGAATGGGAAGAAATCAGAGAGGAAGACAACCATGAGATGCTCTGGACTCCGGGAAATAAATTGAGGGTTATAGAAGGGAGGGGGGTGGGGGAATGGGGTGACCAGGTAAAGAGGGCACGTGTTGTGATGAGCCCTGGGTGTTATACACAACAAATGAATCGTTGAAAGCTGCATCAAAAACTAGTGATGGCTAATGGAAACTTATAAAATAAATACATAAATAAAAAGTTTAAAAATTAAAAAAATTTAAAAAGAGAAAAGCTCTGAAAAAAAATCATCTAGATTATCTTAAATCTGCAAACTGAAAAAGATCAGATCATTGTATTCTTTCTCACCACTGTTATTTATTTGCCAGTGATTTTAATACCATCTTAGATAACCGAATTTTCTTTTTTTTTTTTTAAAGATTTTTATTTTTTTATTTATGTGACAGAGAGACAGCCAGCGAGAGAGGGGATACAGCAGGGGAGTGGGAGAGGAAGAAGCAGGCTCCCAGCGGAGGAGCCCGATGTGGGACTCGATCCGGGAATGCCGGGATCACGCCCTGAGCCGAAGGCAGACGCTTAACGACTGCGCTACCCAGGCGCCCCCCGAATTTTCTAAGATTAATATTCAACATGTGGTTATAATTCATTTACCTCCTAGCAATCTGAGGTTCTACCTGAATGAACTAAATTTTAAAACCCCTAAATTAGTTTCAAGGTTTTTCCAATAGCAATTCATCCTTTACTTAGGGTATTTTGCTGTTTACAACAAGCAGTAAGTTGTAATCTTAAAAGGAAAGTAGGTAATGATAGAATTTCAAGTTCATGAGAATGGCAATATCCCATGAACTGAATTGTGTCCCCCTCCCCCCAAATTCAAGTGTTGAAGTCCTAACCCCCAATATGATTGTATTTGGAGATAGAACCTGTAAAGAATTAAGGTAAAATAGGTCATACGGGTGGTACCCTAATTCAATATGACCAATATTCTTTTAAGAAGGAAAGACACCAGGAATGCACATGCACAGAGGAAAGACCATGTGAAGACAAAACAACTAGGTGGCCATCTGCAAGCCACGAAGAGAGGCCTCAGGAGAAATCAAACCTGCTGACACCTTGATCTTGGATTTCCAGCCTACAAGCTATGAGAACGTAAATTTCTGTTGTTTAAGCCACCAGTTTGTGGTATTTGGTTATGGCAACCCTATCAAACTAATACAACATCTGAAGCAATCACCAAGTATTTTTAAGCCGCAAATAAATGCCTACAAATGAGAATAGAAAAAACAAACAAACAAACAAACCAAACAACACTTTGGGAACCTTGCAAATAATTTAACAGAAAATAATAAACTGGTTCTATACACAACAGCAAATATAATGACCGTGCGGTCTGGATGCTTTAATGACTGACTACATCATGGTTGAATTGACTGCTCCAAAACTGGGCCACATTCAGAGTTGCCATCTTAATCACTATATATGGATTGGGACTGAGTCCAGAAAAGATACAGGGAAATCATACTACTTCTAGTATTGGTCTGATTGGACTTTCTGATTCAAAGGAGACATTCAGGGACATATATTCTATTTCTACTTACATTCCAAGACTATGGGACATATAAAATTTTTCTCGTAATGGTTTAAGGGTTGCTTTGTTGAAGTTACTGAATACAAAATTTGACAAGGGCATGCCCCTGCCTCAATTACATTTACTCTCCTTGAGTTTCTCTTGACGTTTTTGACAATTAAAAGGTAGTTAGCCTTTTTGCTGACTTTGGATAAAGTTGCTGAAGATACACACAATTTCAACCACATTCATTTCTAATTCCAAATCATTTCATGATTTTTTCTCCCATCGATCTATGAATAATTCAGAATAACTGAAATCCTCAAGGGATATACTTTAAGTATAACCCCATTTTTTAAAATTTGTACCTTGTTTCAATTTGTTTCCATACTTTCATGGTATCATGAAGCTAAATGAAATGCATTTTGGCTTTTTTTCCCTAAAGATTTTACTTATTTATATGAGAGAGAGAGAGAGCGTGCATGAGTGGGGGGAAGGTCAGAGGGAGAGGGACAGAGGGAAAGGAAGAGGGGCAGAGGGAGAAGAAGACTCCCTCTGGGCAGGGAGCCTGATGTAGGGCTCAATCCCAGGACTCTGAGATCATGACCTGAGCCAAAGGCAGACACTTAACCTACTAAGCCACCCAGGTGCCCTTATTTTGGCTTTTTAAAATTGTACACATAGGGTATTTCAAGGCATGGTAAAAAATCCAATCAGTCTCTTTTCGATCTTCCCATTCACATGTCATTCCAGTCTTTTTTTTATCAAAGATCCTAAACCATACTGTGAGCCAAGTGTCTGCTCATTCTCACCCACCTTTCGCACCCCTGCCTTACTTTAGGGGGGTGGTCTCCCATCCCCTCCTGCATTTGTCCATGTTGCAGCAGCTTCTCTGTTGCAACAGAGTGGGATTTGGTTCATTTCATTCCTGGTGACCTCATGAATTCTAGGATCACTGTCCTCCTTCTCTATTCCCTGTGGTTCCAGTTACATTGGCCTCAGGGAGAGGTGAGATGGTAAGGCTGCTCTTCCATTTACTGCCTTGTCTCTTAATTTCCTGCCTACCGTCCCAACACCACCAACATAAGGCTGCAGAATAGGTACTATGTTTTTCTGAAGAACTGGGAGAAAGCTAGAGGGAATAACAAAGTAGGAAAAAACAAAGAACTGGATGCTATATGTCCAAAGAACAGAAATAAGGTTCCCTTTGGTGGAGCAGCATAGTTCCTAGACTTGTTTCACCCTCCCTCAAAGGTCACTTTGCCCCAGAGAGCCCCTCCTTTTACCTTCACAGTGAGATTCTAATACTGCTTTATAAATATTGTATTCCCTAATACAGGAGTGATATACTAGTCCTAGGCTCTGTGCCTTGTCCCCACTTCCACCTACAGCTATTCACCTGAGGTTAAACATTTCTCCAAGGCTGCATTGTTATATATAGAATAATAGTACTTAGGATCCTCAGCAAAATTTTGGGACTTAACTCAAAGCATACACCCTTTCATGGAACCTTTGATATTTTAGAGGAAAGCTATGCCTCCAAGCTTCTCCTACGGTAACCTAGTAGAAAACACACATGCACATACATACACACTCATGGGCACACACACGTGTATCACATGTGTGCACATAGCATATGCACACACGGTTACACACATGAATATGTATTAACACACGCGCATGTACACATACTATCATACCTTTCCCCAAAATATAGAACCAACCTCTCATCAAGATCCTTAATTGCAGAACCTGCAGAAGCTTTTAAATTTCACTTCTCTTTGTCTCTGACCAGAGAAAACTCTTATACTGGACTTTCTCCCTAATTAATCTCTGAAAAAGGAGGGAGAAGAGTGGAAGGTTAATTTCTCTATATAGATCAATGCTAAAGCTAGGATTTACATTTTCATTTATACCACCCATGATAGAAATAAAAAGTTCACTTTTTCTAAGAAGGATGTCCATATAACTATGTAAGTGTAGATATGTATAAACATCTGGTGTACATAAAATGAACACATCATAAGTTAAATTTTCTATATATAAACTCTTCTGCGGCCACTATCCTGATCATAATATAGAATATTACTATCACCCAGAAGTTTCTCTTGTACTCTCTCAAGTCCTTCATTCTCCAAAGTTTTGACTTCTAACACTATGCATTAAATTTGCATTTTCTTGAACTCTATATAAGAAATCATACAGCATATGCTTTTTGTGTCTGGCTTCATTTATTCAACATAATGATTCTGAGATTCATTCATGTTGTGGCATATATTAGTAGCCCATTCTTTTTTATTGCTGTGTAGTATTCCATGGTATAAATATACTACAATTTGTTCATTCATTCTTCTATTTATAGATATTTAGGTGGTTTCCAACTTGGAGCTATTATAACTAAAGCTACTACAAACATTCTTGTACATATTTTATTGGACATATGTATTAATTTCTATTGCATATATACCTATGAGTAGAATCTCTCCAAGGGTAGGTATATAGAAACTGCCCAGGTTTCAAATTTGGTTGAATCAATCTGTGTTCCCATCCTGCAAGGTATGAAAGTCCCAGTTGCTCTTTATTCTTGCTAACACCCAACACTGTCAGTCTTAATCTTTAGTCCATTCTCTTGGGACTTGTGGTAAGTTTTAAGAAACTAAACATTGTTGTGATATTCTTACGAATATTTTTATTGCTATGGATATAAAACAAAACAATAATTCCTACCATCTTTCAGATTGTACCGTGATATATTCTGAGGGATCACTCAAGAAAGTATATAATTTTGTCCTAGCTGGGACTAGATAAGATGATACTCGGTCACAAATTTGAGGTAGATCAAAAGTTTACCAGCACCAGCCGGTCATGTGACAAAAAATTCAGCCTGAACCAGCAAATACATGAAGTGCACTTATAGTAGCAATCTATGGTTAGACTGAGAGATTGGTGGCTTATGAGAAATAGAGTAACAAGTTTACTAATGCTATAAAAGATTACCAATGGATAATCTATTACATCTAGGACTAATAGGAGATGGTGTTTTAGATTAATTACAAAATGGCCATAATTATTTCCCTCTCTACCACTTTGCAATGAGTCTTTGCAGTTCCTCCTGTCAAGAAGAGGAGTCAATTCTCCCTCTCCTTGAATTTGGGCTGGCCTTGTGACTTGTTTTGTTCAATAAAATCTGATGAATTGACACTGTGCCAATTCTAGGCCTAGGCCTCAAGAGGTCTTTTAGGCTTCCACTGGCTTTTTTAGAACCCTGAACATTCACCATGTGAATAAGCCCAGGCTAGACCCATATGTTTCAGTGACAGATCATTTCAGGTGAGGCCATTCTAGACCAGCCAGCCATCATCTGAAACCTGAAGAACTGCTCGGTTGAGCCTAGTCCAAATTGTTAACACATAGAATAATGAATTAAATAAATGGCTGTTGTTTTAAGCCTCTAAGTTTTGAGGTGGCTTGTTATGCAGCAAAATTTAACAAATACAGGAAGTCTATCACAAGTACTTGATGAAAAAAATTCTTAATTATCATTATGAAAAACTCAAACATAAATTTCTTCTGAGTCCTGCCAATAGTTGCTGCTGCTGCTAATAGTACTCAACATTCACGGAATGGTATGTTAAGTGCTTATATATGATATCTCACTTAATCCTACCATAAATCTATTAGGTAAACAATAGATTACAGTTGAGAAAACTGAGGTTCGCATCACAGAGTTGACTCCAGAGCTGACTCTAAAGCTTAAGCTATCAGCCACCTCACCACCAGCAGTGGTTTATTCTAACCCAATACTACTTTTCCTGATCATTACAATTTAGAGATAGGAAATAGATAGCCAGTCCCTGGCTTGACTTGCTCAAACCAGTCCCTGCTAACTCCTAGTCTAATGTGGTCTTCTGCTAAAATTTTTTGTAGCTTATAAATTATATGAATTTGCTCAAACCAGTCCCTGCTAACTCCTAGTCTAATGTAGTCTTCTGCTAAAATTTTTTGTAGCTTATAAATTATATGAATGTTCATAATAACAAATCTCTATGGTAGTTTATAAAAGAAAATATGTAAGCTAATATCGTTTAAAATATTCTTTCAACAACCTAAAAGGGATAACAAAATTTCCTCACTGTTTGGAAACTTTATAAAATGCAATCTTAATAGTACAGTTTTATAGGGAGTACATAGATATATTAGGTTTATTTGCATAGTGTAAATATCATTTTAGGTACCAGGAAGAAAGTGAGACCGTTATATCACTGTAAATATTTTTGCAATTGTATTGTGATTTTTTTTCTTTTGGCTTTACAAAATTATGTTTTCGATTTAAAACTTAGCGTCTGGGAGTGAGCAGAGAGAAGGCAAATAGTAGATCTTTCTGGGTTTTGGAAATCCTCTGGGATTTCGTAAGAGGATAGAAAGCTTCTTAAAGTGCCTTATAAATATTATGATTTGCTTGTTGAACTAATGAAACACAAAAATGATTTAGATATATGTAAATTGGCCAAGCAGAAGTTAGCACTTCGTAATTCATCTCCATCTTAAGCTTACTGGAACCCTATCAGAGAGAACTTCTTCAAGCTCATAAATCCAAATCCATAAAATGGACTGAAAATGACAACACTGCTTCCCACTCCAAATTCTTTATTGTTTCAAATCACCAACAGAATCATTTGAAAATCAGAATAAATCCTATTGACAGAATGCATTCAGATACGGTGACAAAAACAGAAGAAAGTGACCATTATCAAGTGCCTATGCAAAGAGACTTTGTCTCATTTGGTTCTTGTGGCAGTCTATTTCAGATATAGAAATCAAGGCTCAGAGAAATTAAGTAAATTGCCCAATGCTATGACACTGGCGCTTAGCAGATTGCAGAGTCAAATTCAGGTCTCTCTGATTCTAGAGCCCATATTCTTTCCATCATGCTACACACTTTCATTAAACCTTCATTAAACAAACTAATTACTAAATGGATATGGATCAGTTGTAAAGGATTTCTTGCTCATGCAAATCAGCAAAATAATGTCAACATGTGTTTTCACTTGGAAAATGGGGGGAAAACACCTTTCTATAGAATGTATTTATGTTAATAACCTTTCCCATTCACAGGCAATAATCCTCATAGCAAACTAAATATATTAGTGAGATTGAAACACTGTATTTTTTCCTCCATACTAGTCTAGACAAAAATCTATTTTTTATTACCTCAATTTTCTTATCCTTCTTCATAAATAGCAATAGTTTTTAAAGGTGATCATCTCTTAGACCTGGGAATTTAGATTATAAGAAAATGTACAGCAAAGTTTTTTCTACACAAAAATTATAATTATCTGTATAAAAGAATACATGATTTATCTACCTCCCTGCAAAGAGGAGGTAGGAGGGCATGAAGAAATGCTCTAGAATGATGAAGAAAGTAGTATCTTCACCTTTAGAGGCCTGCAGATTATGCAAATTTGTTTCTTGGTCCAATTAGACACCTGAATAGACTCTAGCTCTTCCCTCCCTCCCTCCCTTCCATCCTTCAATAACCACTTATTAAGTATATCTAGGTACCAAGCACTGACTTTTGTGTTGGGAACAAAGATAAATAGACTAAGTCCCTGTCCTCTAGGGAATCAAAAATTTCATGGAGGAAAGACAGTCATGCAAACAAATTACAGCTCTGAGTTCAGTGTTAGAGAAATGAACTAAATTTGAGAATACAGGTGAAGCTGGGGAGTATCAGGAAAGTCAGCCTGGAGGAAGTGCCATGTGAGAAAAATCATGACATAGGAGTTGAAATTTTCTAGGCAGAGTAGGCATGGTAAGAAAGAACCTGGCCAAGTTCAAAAGAGGGTGGCTAGAGGGGTCTAAAGACAGGGGTTTACTGACCTTTACCCTCAAGAATAAAAGGTGAAAACTAGAGTCCAATGAAGCTTTCCACAAATCAAAATTTAGTAAATCTGCCAATTTCACTCCTAAGTGATGCTCAAAATTTCTTAAGGCAAAGGAATATGATAAGGATGGGGTTGGGGGTAAGTTATAACCTAAAGTAACTTAGGGAACATAAGATATCTGTAGTGTTATAATTTTTATATTAGATCTGGGGTCAGCAATTCTGCACCCTGCCACCAATTTTCATAAAGTCTTATCAGAACACAGGCACAACATTCATTTACTTATTAAGTAGCTGCCTTTGTATTACAACTGTAGGATGAAAGTTGCAAGATATCATCTGTCCACAAAACTTAACATATTCCCCATCTGAACTTTTAATAGGGTTTGCACTAGAGCTATACGTTAATGCAAATAAATCTCAGAAAAATAATATTGAGGTAAAACATGTTTCAATATTATAAAGAATCATGTTATATAAACTGTAAAAAGACCTCAAATTTACTAGTTTTTAGAGATACATATATTAAAAGTATAAAGACAGGCATAACAATAATAAATATCCAATTCAAGACAATGTTTCTCTCTTTGGAAAAGAGAGAATGTAAGCAGAGAGGGATTTTAACTACTTGAAATTTCTAAAGCAAGGTGGTGAATACAAAATTGTTTATTATATTATTCTCTATATCTTTTTTGTATGACTGATGTATTTTTATTTTAAAAACTCTTTGGTTATACAAAAAAAAAAAAGAAAAGAAAAAAGAAAGAAGAAGGAAAAAATTAAGTGGAGAAGTTATAGACATTTCTATTCCCCCAAAATGGCTGCAACAATATCTTCCATCCCATATGCTCTTCTTATAATATGACTTTTGACACCCCTCCCATCAAGAGGTGGGATATGTATCCCCTCCCCCTGAAACTGAATGGGCTTTTGTAAATGTTTTGGTCAAAAGAGTATGGTACAGGTGATGCTGTAGGACTTTCAAAAAAGCCATAAAGAGTGATGCACCTTATACTTTGCTCACTGGAATTCTCAGCCTTGAAGTCTTCAACTACAATGTAAGGAGCCTGACTACTCTGAGGCAGCTATGCTGTGAGAAAGCCCAAACTAGCCCATAGAGAGAAGTCCATGGAGAAGTCCTGAGACTTCCAAGGGAGAGATGCCTAGATAGTTCCCAATTGCTCTAGTCTCCAGTCTTCCAATTTTAGCTGCATCTGATTATAATAGCATAATAAATTCTAAGCCAGATCTCAAGGCTTTCCAACAGAGCCAATTCAGAACTCCTGTGCTGCAGAAAATGTGAAAGACAGTAACATCACCATTGTTATTTAAAACCTCCAAAATGTGTTTCACGGAGCAAGTTGTAACTAGAATTGACCCCATCCTTAGAAAATAGAGACTTACCTGCCTCCAGTGGGGAAATCTGAGCTGAATTGATCCAAAGACCCACAAAGAGGAGGACCAATTCTAGAAGACAGGAGGAGTGCCTGGCTGGCTCAGTTGGTAGAGCATGCGATTCTTGATCTCAGCATTATAAGTTTGAGCCTCATGTTGGGTGTAGAGATTACTTAAAAATAAAATCTTTTTTTAAAAAAATTTTTTAGGGGGCGCCTGGGTGGCACAGCGGTTAAGCATCTGCCTTTGGCTCAGGGCGTGATCCCGGCGTTATGGGATCGAGCCCCACATCAGGCTCCTCTGCTATGAACCTGCTTCTTCCTCTCCCACTTCCCCTACTTGTGTTCCCTCTCTTGGCTGGCTGTCTCTATCTCTGTCAAATAAATAAATAAAATCTTTTTTAAAAAAATTTTTTAGAAGGCAGGAGAAAGCATGTGACTGAAAATAAGGATAAACTGTAAGTCCTTAGTGAGAATCCCAGGTCCCCACTTCTTTCTGAGCCATCAAAGAACGAGAGGCACTCATTGCGGGAAAGACAAGGATTATTCTCTGGACAAAATGAATGGAGAAGCCTTGAGAGAAACAAAAGAGGGACAGCTGAAGGGTAAAGAACATTGGCTAAAGATGAAGGACACAAGGGTCTAAGCTCTAACACTGTCATTCATTGATTACATGTCCTTGTCCAAATCATTTTCTTATTTGTTAGAGAGAAGGTAGACTGGAATGATCTCTAAAGCAGATGTCCACAGTAAAAATTTGTGATTCTATTAAAAAGAAGGAGCACACCCTTTAAAATATAGCCATATTTAAGTAATGAGCCACAATATGAAGTGTTTAGTTCACTTCTCATAACATGTAGTTCTTTTAGAAATAGCGCTAGAGATTACAACAAAACCTTCAGTGGGCACTTTAATGACACCCCCACACACACACACATGCAAGGGACCAAATGAAAGGGTGTGGGCCATGGTACAGGAAACTGAAGGAAGATGCATGAATCTAGGACTGTAGAACTGTTACAATCTGTAGACCCAAAGCAACAAGAGAAAGGGAAGGTTATCAAAACACGGAAGAGTGAGTCATGTGGAGTAGGCTACTTTAAGAGGAGTAGTGACTTCCCAGGAAGGCAACAATAGCTAGGGGTGAACTTTTAGGGGGAAAGCCAGAGGAATAAATATACTGACCTCATTCTTTGTTTCCTATTTGTGCTTCCTTCGCACTGGCCAGACTCAACTGGAAGCCTGAGAGCACTGATTCCATTGATATATTCCTTGCCCTTGGACTCCAGGACAGCAAGCAGGTAGAGTGGCTCTGGTGGAGCAAAAGGAAGACCACCAACATAGAAGTGCTGATGAAAAGGTGATAATCGTAGCTTCAGAGAGCAAATTGAAATTCACTTTTTTAACATACATGAAAGTTCTTGACTTTGGGACGTTAGGTGAGAAAACTGGAGATATTCTGTGGTGTGAGGAGTCTAGAATAATTAGTTCAAAAATCTTTTTCTGTTTCGCCTGTTTTGAGTTGAACAAATTTTGAATCATGACTGATGGCATAAATTTCAGTATTTGCTCTTGATCCATAAATAATTCCTCTCTTCTTTGCCTGTTCACATCCAAGTTGTTTTAGCTGTTTATGTGATAATAAAGCACGTTATATCAGAACTGTCTGATATTTTGTTTTTTGTCAGAGAACTTCTATCTTGCTTTTTCAACTGAACAACTTCCTAAGTAGGCAAAAAAACATGCAGGGAAAGAGGGGAAACCTTAGTTATAGTATGTACTGTGTGGAGAAACACAGAGGGGTGTATTTTGTTATATATAGAATCACTATTTGCAATTACTTATTTATATCCTAAGGAACTTACTACAGACATAAGCTTATGTTTCAAGAAGTAATTAATTTGGTCTCCACAGGACAAATATATTTTTTCTGGGTCTCACACCTCTAAGTCCTGTCCTACCAATCCTTTGGGATCTATAGTGCCTAGATTAACACAAATCCTATACAGTCGAAGTAGACACCAATTTTCACAGTTTTCCCGCAAGAGTTCTCCACCACATTAACAAGGATAAATCCCTTCATGGGTGTGAGTACACAAAGTCTTGACTAGTTCATCTTTCAGAGCTTTTCTACTTCCCTTCAAAACTTTGGATTTATATTTCCAACGGTCAGTTATACATCTCCATCTAGTTCAGTTAAGAGCATCACCATCTACCCAAGATACCCATTTTTCTCCCAAACTAGAAAACCCAGGAATTAGTCTCAGCATTTCACATTTCCACATCCCTCATAGTGACACATTTTACAAGTCTGGTAGGCTTGATTTTCTAGAATATTCTGGAATTTGCTTTTTCTTCTCTTATCCATTGCCACAATTTTTCACTGAAATTGACACAATTGCCTCTTCACTAAACTTTCTGACTGGTCCTTTAGCTTTTCCCTAAGGTATCCTTCAAAATTCCTTCTGTTATCTTTCCAAATGCATGTTTAATCACATCAGTGGTCTCCTTAAAATTTTAGTTTCTTCCTGTGGCCTGCAAAATCTACTGCTTTGAATGCTAATCTTCACCATCCACCCTTCTCCATCTAGTCAACCTTTCTCTGATATGCAATCTCTTCTGACCTGTAAAAATGCACACCTTCTGTTTGTACGTAAGCATTCTCTTCTCTTCAGGCATTCTCTGCTTATCTAAATCCTCTCCGTAATAATAGCATGAAAATAATTTATTGTGTACTACCAAGGGATGGGTGCTATGCTAAGGACTATACGTCCATTAAATGTTATGAACACCATTTTACACTGAGGAAATTAAAACAGGTAACTGGTCCAAGATCACATTTGAAGTAAACATCAAAACTGGGATTATAATTCAGATCTTTCTCAATCTATGAGTTGAAATTTAAATACTGCCCCCATTACAATATACCATCTAACTTAGGTCAAGTTGTACCCCTATCCTTACACTTCCAGATCATTCTGGTCCCCCTTCTCTCACTGCTAATTACTGTTTAAACTGACAACAAACTACTTAGTACTCAACAATTCTTTAGTATTTTCATCTTTTCTAAATCTTACCTGAACTAGGTTGTAAATTCTCTGTAGCAGGGAATTAAAGAAACTCTTAACATGTCTTCACAAGGGTAGAGCACATTCTTATAATAGCAAATACCTATTCCTCATTGGGGCAGGTTAGAAGTGTGCTTTACATATCTCCATCATCTCATTTACGCATGTAATGAATATTCAATATTTGCTGTACTTAAATCAGGAGCAGACAAGATGAATTATATTTAGAGGATATAAGTGAATGTAAATTTTTCAGCAAGGGCAGAGACCCAAAAAACTAGTATGTATTCCATTTTTTTCTGTCTCTTACATGTTGGGCCATCCTTTTCTTAATGTTACTTCTGGACTTCGCCAGACTTGTAATTATTTTAATTGGTTATTACAAAATTGCTGCTCTACCTCTATGGTAATAATTAGCACCAGTCTGAATATTCAAGCTGTGGATTTTGGCAAGTACAAAGTCCAAATTTTGTTATATGTATTATTTTATACCTATATCCCTTTATATATCTCTACTTTCACATGGTCTCTTCCTTCTTATGAAGACATTTTCATTTTAAATAAACCCACTGTTAGCTAATCCTGCGTTGGGCCTATTTCTGATCATTTATTCCTGGTAGGATCTTTGGAGTTTTTCCTTCTGACATGTGTAGTTCTGCACCCTTTGTAAGTGTTCTCCATGCCCCTTCAATCCGTTAGGTCAAAGGCTCACTAACAAGGTCCAGAAAACAGAGATGTCCGATTCTGGCGAGCGGCCCTCCGGGTGGCAACACCAAAACCTCTGTGGCCAAAGGTCCAGGCGTGAAGGCTTTGGGTCAGAGAGGGCGATACCAGCGGGACCAGCGGCCTGCGGACCCGAAGCCTCCACCTCGACCCAGACGCGGGAAACCACAGGAAGCAGGTTTCCGCGCGAAGACAGCCTTCGGGCTCGGCGGGAAATTCGGGCCCGGTAGGAAGTTGGCGAAGCATAAGCGTCCTGGGTCCTTCCCCGGGCGGCAGGTCCCGCCAGGCCGCGGGGCGGGCCGAGTCCGGCTGAGCGCGGCAGAACAGGCTCGGTTCCTTCTGGGCTTTCTCAGAAATTTAGGCCGCACCCGCCCGCACCCCCATTTTCATGATCATACAAGTGCACGTCAGAGTTGCTTATTTTGGACGTGTTTTTGAGACCACAGAAACGTATCCGCTTGGGCCTGAGGAGTCGCTAGCCCCCCTGGGTCCCAAACACAGGACTAACACGGGAACCCTTGCTGTGGGCTTTGCAACCGCGCGAAACCTTCAGACTAGAGGGCGTTTCCAGGGCCCAGGTGCTGGAGCAGGGGCGAGCAACGGCTCTCCGCAGCCCCGCCCCTCCACCCCGCCCTCTCCGCACCCGCCCATTTTAGTTCTCTCCGGGCTGTAGCCTTCCCTCCCCGCCCCCTCACCCCCGCTGCTTCCTCTTTAAGGCGGAGCCGGGCGTCGATCTCGCGAGATCCGGGTTGGCGCCGTGACCTCCATGTGGGAGCTAGAGCTCTATAAGTAAACACTCCGTGCAGCGCAGACAAGGCTTCTTCCTATTTGTGAGGCGGGGGCTGCGGTGGTGGCGGCCCCTGCTACTGGTTCCGGTTTCCTTTCCTTCTCAGCTCCGGGCAGGCGCGCGGGTTAGGAGTCGCCGCCTCCTGTGGGGTCCCGGCATCTGGTCGGTTTCCCTCATTTGTGTGCGCGCTCGCCTGCCGCCCGCGGAGAGCCGGAGCCGCTGGAGAAGCGGGCCGGGTGGGGCGCGGCGTCCGGAACGCAGGGGGAGACAAAGCCGGGCCAGCCCCTTCTCCTGGCGCCAAGATGTGGATTCAGGTTCGCACCATCGACGGCTCCCAGACGCGCACCATTGAGGACGTGTCTCGCAAAGCCACAATTGAGGAGCTGCGCGAGCGGGTGTGGGCGCTGTTCGACGTGAGGCCCGAGTGCCAGCGCCTCTTCTACCGGGGCAAGCAGGTGAGGCGTGCCCACCGCACCCCTCGGGAAGCCCGGGGAGAGGGCTACAGGGCGCCGCTGGAACGCGTAGGCTGGACGGGCCCGAGGGCTTGGTCCGCCGCGCGCGTAGAGAGCACCTGGCTCCCCTTCGGGTGGGCAGCCCGGGAGGCTCAGAGTGCAGGCCCAGGGCCCGCCGAGGGGGCGCAGCGGGGTCCCTATCAGCCCCAAAGTGCAAGTGCGGCTGGCAGGGTCAGAGGCGGAGGCACCCAGAGCGCGGAGACCTCAGCCTCCCCCCCTTTCTCAATGGGCCAGTATAGCCCGCCGGAGTGCCTGGGTTCCCTCGCTTCCCGCGCTCGGCGGGGTCGGCGCCCCTGGAGGCGGGGAGGGCAGCGGGCTCTGGCGGCCATGCCACAGTGCTGGTGGGGAGGGCCGACGGCCCCGGCTCCGGGCCGCGCTGACCCGGCTAACGGCTCACATTGCTTCCGTGGCTCGTCTGCGCTCCCGGCTTCCGAATAGGAGGGGGGAAACTTACAGCTCGCTTCCTCTTAGGCAGGAACCCTAGTTCTGACTCTTAACTGCGAAGGGGTCTGAACACACTAAAGATTCGAAGCGTTTCCAAGACTTCTGGCTCCCCTCCCTCACCTCCTCTTCTAGAATTGGAATCTGTCTTGAGGATTACGGACTTGGACTGAAGGAGGGAGCTCTTGATGTAATTCGGCATCGGGTTTAAACTCCCAGGTGTAGGCAAGGTAGGGGAGTTAATCCCAGAATGGAAAGGAGTTTGAAAGACTGTTTTGCTCTTTTTGCTTCTCACCTTCTGATGTAGTCCCCCTCACACAAGCTTTTAAAACAGCAACTGGAGCATAGCCAGCGGTACCATACTTGAAGGCTGAAAGTGGTTTTGGCAGTGAGGGTGTCTGTGGGTGTCTCTGGTAGTTGTATGGTATGGCCATGCTCTGGCCCATTGAAGATTTTTCTTCTCCGACAGGTTCATACCTAGAGACCAAGCCTACCCAATTTTGTTTGTTTCGTTTTGTTTTTCCGTTTTTTCCTCCACTAGAAAGGTGGCATTCTCCAGTTGATTAGACCACAGTTTGGCGTCAGTTTTGTGGTTTGGAATAAATGTACTCTTTGATTTGGTGGAAGTAGCATTTTCCTATAGCCACAAAGGATTTGAAAGGAATATTTTTTCTTCCCTTCATAGGATTAGCTTCAAAAACTGCCCAGAAATGTTAGAGTAACAAGATTATACTCTGAGAGAGAAAGAGTCAGGGTTTATTTTAATTTGTTGTTGAATAAATGATAACATCTTTGATAGGTGTCTGACGCTGTTTTATATTGATCCTTTACTGTTAGACTTGTAAAAACAGGTGTTCAATTTAGTTGTAAACTTTGCTTTTGAAATCATGTGTACACTACGTAGCTTTGTATTGCTGATACCTTTTTATCTATTGGTCAAAGATAAAAATTACGTAATCAAGTCTTCTGAATTTTATTTTCTAGCTAGGAATATAGTAGTACATGAATTGCTGGGATACTTTGACTTTACAAGAGATAGAAATGAAGCGTGAGAATTGTGTTTTCTGGGAAACACTCCTAAAGTCTAATTATCAAATATACTACTAAAAGAAAACGTGGCACCTGGCTGTCTTGAGGAAAAAGTAGAAATTGAGTTAAATTCAGGTCAACAAAGTAGACTTCCAGTAAACCAGGAAACTCGTTCCGGATGTAGGGAAAAAGTGTTGAGGATAATCACCCTTTTGTACTTCTTCCCCCAGGACAGTTGATAACTCACCGCTTTTGATTTCTTCGGCTCAATTATAAGCCAGTAAGGATGAGGAATGGAACTTTGGTGCCCCATTGAGTTGAAGACAGAAGGAAGACACTGCTTCAGCTGTGTTTACTTCTTTGTGAGCTGAGGAACAGCCATGGCAGTGGTTACTACCTCCATTCTCTTTTACTCTTTGGAGTTCACAGTCCATGGACAAAGTAATAGGTCTGTAGCAGACAACTATTGGATTGGCATCATAGGGCTGCCCCTAGCCTATAAAATGCCTTTGTGCTTATTTGAAAAAGGCACTCCTTTACTACCACATAGTGAAAAATGTCATAAATCAAATTTACAGTATCTGTGATGTAAATGGTGGTACCCTTTGCCTTTATTCCCCACCCCTTTTATGTTAGGTTTGTTGCTTTTAGTCTTAGATATATACCAGAATCACTTGTGGATATTAATTATAAGTTCTCAACCCACCCCAGAATTGCAAGTGGTTGAATTTAACAAGACCCCGTGGGAGATTCTGATGGCCACCAGAGTTTGAAAATGGATGTTGAAGAATAGTCAATCTCCTAATTTCTTACTATTCAAGGTATGGTCCCTGAATCAGCAGGACCTGCAGCATTAGGTTCACCTGGGAGCCTCACACTTATCGAAGTAGAATCCAAATTTTTAACAAAGGCCCCAGGTGATTTCTAGCAAATTAAATTTGAAAAACAGTAATTGTGTAATTGACTCCACTTTTGAGGGTTAAGATAGAGGGCAGCAGTTGCAGGGCTATAAAAGTTCTGGTTAGAGGGGCGCCTGGGTGGCACAGCGGTTAAGCGTCTGGCGTCTGCCTTCGGCTCAGGGCGTGATCCCGGCGTTCTGGGATCCAGCCCCACATCAGGCTCCTCCGCTATGAGCCTGCCTCTTCCTCTCCCACTCCCCTTGCTTGTGTTCCCTCTCTCACTGGCTGTCTCTATCTCTGTCAAATAAATAAATAAAATCTTTAAAAAAAAAAGTTCTGGTTAGAGTAGGGTAACCTCACTTGGGTATTACTCTGGGAGGTTGAGTGTGCATCCTGGGGATTAGGTCTTTAAGGAAAGTTACATTGATGGATCTCTAAATATTTTGAGAATCCAGAGCTTTTCCTACTTTGAAAGTATTCTGTCACTTCCCCTCATTCTTTTGTTTATGCCACTGTAGGTGGGACATGAACCAGAGCTGAAGGAAAACTGAGTAGTACCCTTTTAAAAGCCCCTGGATTCTTTATTTTTACATGGAATACAAAGTAAAAGCATTTGCCTATTTAAAGGGGAGAGAGAAAGTGTGTGTCATATCTATATTATATATATGATATGAAAGATACATGAAAGTTGTTAAGGGATCCAGGTTGAGGGCATTGTTATCAGTAACCCCTTGGGAATGACCTCTCCCATTGCCTTCTCAGCTATTGCCAGCTGGTGTTTCCTTCCTAGTTTTATTTCCCATCACTGTTGCAGTTCTTCCTGTTACCTGGAATTTCTTCCTTCAACCCCATATACATGCAAGACTGAAGTCTGGCAAAAAAACCCAAAAAACAAAAAACAAAAATAAACACTCTAGGGCCATTCTTGCCCCTCTAGTATTTTAAATACTGCACTCCCATTTTCTAGGATGGCAGTTCCCAAACATTTTCAGCTTTGAGACACTGATGGACTATGGTTACATGCCTGAAACTCACGGGTGTTCGTGATTCCTAAGTGATTCAATCCCTTCTCCACTTGGGGTATAATATAAGTGGCAATAACTTCCAATCTACACTTAAATTTGGGAGAACTTCACTAGTTTTCAAGTAACAATTCATTCACAAAAGCCTAGCTGTGTGGAAGTTACTACGCAATGGATAGTAATCACTATTTTATGAAAACTGGAAGAATACGTATGAATTAGGGGAGAAGTAGATACTCTGGGTAAAAGTGGCTGTTTTAGCAAGCGTGAATAATTGAAGGAAAAGTTATATGTTAATGTGGGCCTAATGTCTACAATAGGACCTCATGCCTTGATATGCTTAGTGTTTTCCTGACTGAAGACATTGCTCTTCGTTTCAAACCAAGTACCGTTTGAAGCAGCTTATATTATTTTGGCCACTTAGTAGAAACTTGTCAGAGGGATTTAAGTATAAGAATGTCCCCGCTGTCCCTCTGACTCTTGTGCCTCAGATTTCAAAGGAAAATTGTGGAAGCACTTTCAATTTCCAATTATTTTACCATCTTAACAGCTTTCTTCATTTTGGGAGATGTCCTTCCAGTTAATTGCATATTGTGTTACTGGGTTTTTTGTTTGTTTTGCATGTTCTATACTGTTAAGAGTTTGTTTTTTCTTTTACTTGGACATTCATAATGTGCAACAGTTGTATGTTTAATCAAGTTGTACTTTTTCAACTGATTCAGAATTGGTATGTCTTACTTTTTTGGGGGAAAGGGGTATTGGAGAGTGTCAAAATGAAGGTGTGAATGTTTAGTTATATATTTAGTATAGTTTTTTTGCTCCTTGAATTTTTCTCCGGGAGTTGAAGATTAGGTGGGTGTTGTGTTTTGTTTTGTTTTTTTAATAAGGTAAGCAATATTAACAATTTCTAATCCCTATAAGGGCTTATTTACTTGTTGACTTGGGAAACTCCTTAGGCTTTTTGTAATAAGCATGTGAACCAGCCTGTGAGATAGTGTCTAATATCCCCACTGGGAAATTTGTGAATTGTTTAATCACTTAATGTAGTAAAAATTGTGAATATCTATAATATGTAGGGTTGTGCTAGATGTGTTTTGGGACCACTTGAATTAAAATTATTTATCCAGTATATTAGTAAGTTTATCGTTTAAGGACAAACTTATTCATTCCCTTTGGTGGACTTTGGAAATATGGTCTTATTGTGTTAAGGAGTTGAGGACGAGGATGGGTTTTATATAGAAAGAGGGGGAAAATGAACAGTGGTTAAATTGGTGATGTTTCTGGGGAAATGATAGTTTGATCTTCAAGGAGCTTTTCTTACTGTATTATGGTAAAGTGGCCAACTGAATTTTATAAAGAAACAAAATGGAAACTATTAGTTTTCAAGGGTTTCTGTAACAAAGCCACCAAAACCTAGGTGGCTTAAAACAATAGAAATTTATTGTCTCCTTTTTCCAGAGGCTGTGAGTCTGAATTCAAAGTATGAGCAGGGCCATGTTCTCTCTGATGTTTCAAACAGAGACTCCTTCCTTGTTTCCCTCAGCTTCTAGTGTTACTAGGAATCCTTTGTAAATTCCTTGGTTTGTAGATGCAATGCTCCAGTCACATGACTGCCTTCACATCTTCTGTGGTCCAAATTTACACTTTTCATAGGGATGTCAATTACAGTGGATTAGGGCCCACCCAATGTGACCTAATTTTAACTTGATTACTGCTATAAAGACCCTGTTTTCAAATACATACTGAGATATTTGGGATTAGGACTTTAGTATAATGGGGAGGAGGGGTTGTCACAATTTAATGCATTGCAGAGACCTTGCCAAGATATGGGTAAGTTGCAAGATAATTTATTCATTATTCATCCTGGAAGACTTTTCATGATACAACTTGACAACCTTTATAAATGGAGAATAGAATTAGAGAACTTTAGGCAAGTGGAATAGCATGACCAGTACTTGTAATTCTTGCTTTAATTTTTTTTCTGCTTGATTTAAAAAAAAAAAATTGCTGACAGTGCTTCAGAAACATAAAATTGTTAAATGTCTTTATGAGCACAAGGTCATAAAACCACTCACCTTCAAAATTCACCTTTCTTACAGTGGATTCAGGTACTGTTAATTTAAATAAGACTTGGGGGAGAAGTCTAGGGTTTTTCTGCCTACATGTTGAAGTCATGTAAGCAATGATATATGTTTGGTTTCAGTGGCTATTCATGTTCCTGATAGCTAATATGGAATGATTGTCAAGAATTTATCGAGGTCTTGAGATGCTGCTGCCATCAGAGGCCATAAAGTAATAGGAATGGTTTCAGGTTCACTAAATTGTATTGCTATGAGTTTTAATAATTTGGGTAACTAAAGATGTGGAAAGATCAAGTTTTGAGAGAAGCATTTTAATCTTTTTTTATCCTTTTTTTCCAGTTGGAAAATGGATATACTTTATTTGACTATGATGTTGGACTGAATGACATAATTCAGCTACTAGTTCGCCCAGACCCTGATCTTCCTAGCACATCTAAACAGATTGATGTACAGGCCAAACCCTGTTCTAATAGCCCACCTAAAGTAAAGAAAACCCCAAGGGTGGGACCTTCTAGTCAGCCATCTACATCAACTTGTGATTTTCTTATTGATCCTGGCATTGGGCTATATAAGGTATGTTGTCTTCTTTGGACTTGATAGTTGTGGAAATACAGATGTCTCTTCTCTTTAGGATGTTGCAAATAAGTGAAGATTGATTGTCATTTGAAAGTAAAGACTGAGCTGTTGATACTTTAACTTCTAAGTCTTTAAAAATTGTGCAATATGTAGATAAATGTATAAAATGTAAGTACAGCCTAAAAATACAAAGCAAAAACCTGTGTAATTCCACTGAGGTTAAGTAGAATAATGCCAGTTCCTTTTTAAAGCCACTACTAGAACATATCTCCCTTAAGAGGTAAACTAATTCTGATTATTCTGATCTTTTTTGTTTTAGTGTTGCTACTTTTGTTATCTCTAAAAAATGTTTTGTCTTGCCTATATTTGAAGTTTATTTAACAGAATTCTATTTTTTCTCAGCTTTGATTCTCATTTTATTAACATGCCATAATACAGTCAGCCAATGATTAATAGATAATTTTGGGCTTTTCCCAGTTCCACCTGTTTTGAACCTTCTTTGTGTATCCTGGTGCACTGTTCTAGAATTTCTTTAGGAATTTTTACCTAGAAATGGAAGTGCCGGTTCACTCACAGGATACTGCCAAATTGCTCTCTACTGTGTTCTGTTGGTCTGCTTGTGTATCCCTATGTTTGTGCTCTTCTAAGTACTGTAGCCTAGTAGACTGTTATCTCCCTATCCCATATCTCCCAAATCTATTCCTATTTAAGGGTGTCTTGGTGTTCAGCTTTTAACACTTGCATGTAAAAATTTTAGAATTAGCTTGTCAAACTATACAGATAAGTAATACAGGATTTGATGGGGATTGTATCTATAAAATAGCTTGCAGAATTGACAACTTTACAATGTTGAGTCCTTCATTCATGGACATGATTGATGTCTCCACTAACTTAGATCTTTGATAGCTTTATCAGTTTTCTTTACATATCTTATTTCTAGTGGTTGCATTTTTAATACTATTATAAATGGTTATCTTTTAAAATCGTGATGTTTGCCTACATATAGAAATGCAGTTTATACATTTATTGACCCTTGTATCTACCAACATTTTCAAATTCTAGTAAATTTGGTAGAAATAATTGAATGACAGTTTTGCTTCATCCTCTCCTTAAGATTGTATTTTCTTAATTCTTAGCGGTTGGGACAAATTGGGACCAAGACTCAATTTTTCAGAGCATTTTTAGGCTAAAAACTAAAAATTAGTAGCTGAAGTAAATTAAGAAAATGCAAATAAAGATAATTTTTGATATAAGGAAAAATGGAAACAAATCCTATGTATAGAATTAAGAAAACTGGCCAAGAGCTATATCTCAAAAGTATCTGGCCTAGATGGCTACACTGATGAATTACCTTAAACCTCTAAAGAATAGATAATTATCTAAATTGATCCACAACTTAAAAAAAGGAAAGCTTCCCATTGCTTTTTAAATTTAATATAGCACTGATATTGGTGTGCTTTTTGTTATATTTTAGTATCACTACATATTGATGTCAAACTGAAGTTATATTTAGCAAATAAAATTATGGCTATATGTTAAAAGAATAATACCTTGACCAAGGATGGTTTGTCAAGAAGTGGGCTAGATCATTATTTGAATTTTTTTTAAATATATAGATGTTTCAGGTATATAACTTTATAATTTGCCTTCTAAAATTCAGGTTTACAGCTTTATAATTCGATACACTACAAGGTGATCACCACCGTAAAGTCTAGTTACTATCCGCTACCACACAGTTGACCCCCTTTGCCCATTTTACCCAACCCCCAATATAGTAATATTAATATAATTCATCATAGTAATAAGCCAAAAAAACCCAAATGATCTAATCTAAAAAAGAGATCCATTTCTGATTTTTTAAAATAAATCCTTCGTAAGCAGAACAGATGGAATACACGAATATTTTAAACTGTACCAGCATCATGCTTAATAGTGGGGGAAAGCCAGAAGCATTCCCATTAAAGACAGGAGTCAGACAAGGAAGCCAGTTAATGATGTTACTTAGTATCTTTCTACATGGAGATAGGCAGGAGAACAACAAAGCGTAAATATTGAGAATGCAAAGTTATTATTTATGGCTATCTGGAAAGGCTAAGAAGATAAACATATTAGAGTGTTACAATCAGTAAGGTGGTTCTTTAAATACTAATGCTTTCCTTGTTACAATCATTTAGTAAAAGAAAAAAATTTATAATAAAATGTAGTGTCTGGGAATAAAGTTACATGACATGGGCAAGACTTCTATCAACTAAAACAATGCTTTTTATATAGTCAAAATTTAGAATTTTAAGATTTGAGAGAGCAAGCACAGCAGGGAGTGGGGGGCAGAGGGAGAGGGAGAAGCAGGCTCCCTGCTAAGCAGGGAGCCCAACGGGGGGAGCTGCATCCCAGAATCCCAGGATTGTGACCTCAGCCAAAGGTAGACACTTAACAGACTGAGCCACCCAGGTGCCCCAGAATTTAGAATTCTTAATGTCTATTTCCATATTGTCTACAGCACCTACTGATATCATCCCTCTGAGTAACCAGTATTTTCTATGTGTTTTTTGTTTTGTTTGTTTGTTTGTTAAGATTTTATTTATTTGAGACCGAGAGTGTAAGAGTGGGTTGAGGGACAGAGGGAGAAGTAGACTCCCTGCTGAGCGGGGAGCCCAGTGCGGGGCTTGATCCCAGGATTCTGGGATCATAACCTAAGCCGAAGGCAGACACTTAACCAACTGAGCCACCCAGGCGCCCCTCTGTTTTCTAAATAAACTTGTTTTAGAACAATTTTAGATTTACAGCATAATCGGGAAGATACTACAGAGTTTCCATATATCCCACTTCTGGTTTGCCTTGTTAACTAATATTTTACATTAATATGATACATTAGTTATAAATGAACCATATCTCCTTAGCTTTTATCTAACACCCTTTTTCTATTCCAGAATCCCATCTAGGATGCCACATTATATTTACATTAGTGCTATACTAAATAGTTGTTGAATCTCCTTAGGTTCCTCTTGGCTGTGACAGTTTTTCAGACTGACTTTGTTTTTGAAGACCTTGACATTTTCGAGGAGTACTGGTCAGATATTTTGTAAAGTACCCTTCTATTAGGATTCATCTTATTTTCCTCATCATTAGACTGGATTTACATATTTTTTGGAGGAAGACCACAGAGGTAAAGTGCTATTTTTATCACATTCTATCTAGGGTACAAACTACCAACATTCTATGTGCTAATTACAGGTTAGGTTTTTACATCAGTAGTCACTTACCGTACTGTTGATGTGAACTGTAATCACCTGGCTGATGAGGTAGCATTTGTCAGGTTCCTTCACTCTGAAGTTACTCTTCCCCTACCCCTTTTTCATACTGTATTCTTTGAGATAAAGTCCCTATATGCAGCCCACAGATAAGGAGGTGGGTTAGTTACAAACTCCACTTCTTGAGGGTGGATTATCTACAGAATGTATTGGGAGTTCTACATGGGAGACTTGTCTCTTTTCCCCCATTTATTGAGTTAGTCATTCACATCAGTAGGGATATTTTCCCCTCTGTGTCCCTTTGATATACCTCCATTATTGTGGGGGTGTTTTGTTGCTTTTGTTGAAGCACTTTCTGGAACTAGAAGATGCACCAGGCTCATCTTAGTTATTTCTTGCCACAGTCCTGGAATCAAGCATTTCTTCAAGGAGCCTTGATTCTTTTAATTGGAGAATGGTATTAGAAACCAAGATCTAGGGTCTAGGTATGTTCTTTGCTACTAGAGTATCATTGCTTTTAGGGCCCCCAGCTGACAGACTAAGGAGGTATATGTATGTATATATAAGAACTCCTGTATATCCCTTATCAATAAGTATATAGCCATCTGTATATCAGGCTTACATTATTTTAACTATTTGGTTAAGGGCAGTAGTTCAGAAGCTGCTACTTTTGGCTTAATATGTTTTGGGCAGTGAAGGCATGAATTTGTTTTCAAAGAGGGCCAGCTTATATAGGTATCCATAAGTCTGAACTTAAGGTTAATCATTTCTAGTCAACTTCAATTCTTTCTGTTAAGTAGGGGTGCATGGGTGGCTCAGTCAGTTAAGCAGTCTGACTTTAGGTTTTGGCTTAGGGTCATGATCTCAGGCCCTGCATTGGGCTCTGCACTCAGCTCAGAATCTGCTTGAGATTCTCTCCCTCTCCCCCACCCCCTGCTTGTGGGCTTGTGCTCTCTCAACTGTATTAAATTCTGTTGAGCATATTTCTCCGTACCCTGCCATATCTCCAACCTAATTCAAAAGAGCATTTTGAGAAACTACTTCTCTCAGCAGATCTGTGCTTTTTTTCAGTGTTAGGTACTAGAAGTAGTAGATAAAGTACTAACTTTTTAAAAATGTTTTTGTTTTTGTGTTTTAAAAGACTGAGAGTGAGAGAACATGCATAAGCGGGGAGCTCGACACAGGGCTTGATCCCAGGACCTCTGGATCACGACCTGAGCCAAAGGCAGATGCTTAACTGACTGTCACCCAGGCACTCCTGCTTTTGTTTCTTTTTAAAGAGGATTTTATTTATAGGACACAGGAGTGGTTTTTTGTTTTATGTTTGGGGTTTTTTTTGTCTTTTTTTTTTTTTAAAGTAGGCTCCACACCCAGCGTGGAGCTCAATGCAGGCCTGAACTCACTACCCTGAGATCAAGAGTTGGCTGCTTAAACAACTGGGCCACTCAGGTACCCCTGTTTTATTTTAAGTAAGCTCTACACCCCTTGTGGGGCTTGAACTCACAACCCCAAGATCAAGAGTCACCTCCTTACTAACTTGTTGGCCAGTCACCTCTCTAATACCTTGCTTTTTAAAGAACCCTTATAACTCGTATTAATATATAACACAGAGGTTAAGAAATTCAGCTTTGTCATCAGACTTGCTTTCAAATTCCAATTCAGCTTCTTCCCATTTGTACAAATATAATAAGTTTTATATTGTCTTCCTTTCCTCATTTAGAAACACACATGAAATCTGGAACTTAAACTCTCAAAAGGCTATACTGTTGTTTGTAATGTTTAATCAGAGCTGCATTTAACTTATTAGTTGAAGAGGCTAACAGATTTGGGTTTTTTGTTTTTTTTGATGAAGCTTAGTAATTGTCATAGGTATTTGAAATTTTCACTGGTTTTTATTTGAGAGCGTGAGCAAGCATCTGGTTGTGTGTGCGTGCAAACGCACAGAGGGAGAAGCAGACTCCCCAGTGATCAGGGAGCCCAACATGGGGCTCAGTCCCAGGACCCTGAGACTGACCTGAGCCAAAGGCAGATGCTTAACCAACTGAGTCACCCAGGTGCCCCTGATTTTTTTTTTTTTTAACATGGAAGTGCTTATTTCTGGATAATTCATCCATTGGATGAATATTTGGTTATCTCATATATATTTGTACTAGATATTAGAGATGGAAGGATAAACAAATGATATTGTCCCCTGCTTTCACAGAAATTATTAAAATTTACCTTTGGCTAACCTGAAAACCCTTAGAAGCTGCTACTTTTAAGATGATTTGTTTTGAATATTTTCCTTTGAGCAAGTCTATGAATAGTATATCAAAATTTAATTTGTTCCTGGATCACTAAAATTGGGAGGTTTTTTTGGCCTTTATCTTGAATTCCCGCTTATGTCACTTGTGCTTTGTAAAGATTCTCCTTTTATAGACATAGGGCTTTCTATAATTAAAATTGCTTTATGGATGAGCAAACAGATTTGGGGCTTTTCCTTTTTGCCTAAAATTTTCCTTGGACCTCATGCAAGTGGATACAAAAATTGAATTTTCAAGTCAGTATTTCTCAAAACTGGCATAGGTAAACATTTAAACATTTTTTTATTTAAAATTTATTTTTTATTTTTTCATTTTAATTTTATTTAATTTGTTTTTATTTTATTAAAAAAAACAGAATTTTAAACTGAAGTTCTTGTCCACCATCATTCTTGTTTTGCCCTGTTTGATGTCTGAAACTGACCAAATGTTCAGTTATCTTTTCACATGTTGTAAGAAACTATCACACTCAGAGAGCCTGTGGAAGATTTTGTGGAGCCTGGCTACATCCGTTTCCATGGTCTCTGGGAGGTAATTTTCCCAAACAAAGTGGACTTCTGATATCTAAATAGAGTTTAATTCTGGTTTTTTGGATGTGGAAGCTTTGAATAACTCACAATAGATCCTACTGTTGAAATGACTGTCATCTTGGCCTAAACTCCACAATGAGGATAATAAGGCTTTAGAGTGTAGATAAGTTAACTTTTTTAGAGAAGTTAAACTTTTTACATATATTCTGATGTTCTGTATTACAGGAAATAAAGGAAAGGGGAAACTTCTCAATACTTAAGTAAAAGTCATGGATATTTTAATATCTCCTATCTTTTGTAATACAGTGCAACTGTGCTTTTTGATTTTGAACCTTTTTGAATATGAAACATAATAGACAATACAAAAAAGTAGAGCTTAGTGAAATAGCAAGTCAATGTCTGTAAATACCAACAAATTAGGAAATACAAAAGCAGTACCCCAGGAACTTCCCATGGGCCCCCTCTTGGGGGCCCTAGTTATAACTGATACCCAAATTTCTAAGTAGTCATTTCTTCACTTTTGATTAACTTGATCCTTATTATTACCCTTTAACAACCTCTTAATAACCTTTAACCTATGTGTGCATCCTTTATTTTCTTTCTGAACTTTATGTAAATGGAACCACATTGTGTTGTATTTGTAAATTTTTAGAAAAAACATAAAATGAGAGTCATGTTCAAAGTCAGAGAAATCTTTATCAGCTTAGCTGATATCTAGCTAAGCTGTGTATCTCCTGAGGGCCACTGTATTTCCTTTTGTACCTCATTGGAAAATAAGCACTTGTATTGTAGTTATTAAAGGAGGTAATATACGTAACAGTGAATTGCTAATATCTTTACTAAGAAGACCATGGTATTAAGATTGTACTGAGATTTAATGAGTCTTAAAATTGTGCATATTGATACCTAGCAGAAGGAGACTGTTGTTTCATTTGTGCCTATACTTGCCAGGTTGGCACATCATGGGGCTTTAGTCACCTAATCTCTTAATACACAGCAAAGTATGTTATTTTATAAAGAAGCTGCGGCTGAGACAAGTTAAATAATTTGTTCAAGTTCAGTTATATACCTCGTAGATGATAAACACAAACTTAAACCTAGGTTTATCTGCAGAGCTGCTGTAGGGTTTTTGGGGGGTGTGTGTGTGTGTGACCTAAGTTAGGAGCTAGTTCTTAAATGAGAGAGCTGGTGTGTTTTAAGTGGAACATATAAAATGCTTAGAAGTATACCCAATAGAGTAAGTGTTAAGTTCTCCAGTATTTGTTGGTGTTTCATTTTTTAATGATTTCTCCTTGCCTCCCATACTTCCCTTTTTCCCCACCCCCAAACTCTCACCTACTTGGCTATGGAAGATTCTTCTCTAAATGTGGCTATATTTTTTATATGAATAAATCCAGATCTTCAGTTAACATTTATGTGATTGTGTTTGTTTTTAACTTTATCTCATAACTTTAGCTCAGACACTCCTTCCCCATTAATTTGTTTTCCTGTATCTTTTATGTTTTGACATCTTTGGGGGAGGTACCTGCTGGCTAAGGATAGACTACCTCTTTCTAGATAGAAAGAGGCAGTAAACAACTTGTCTGTGAGCCCCCCCCCCCGTGGTGGTAGGATGGTTTTTATTTAAGAATTCAATTTATTTATTAAATGTAGAGAGATTTAGATTTTTCTATTTAAAGTTTTTCTTTTACTTCCAGTATAGTTAACATAGTTATCTTAGCTTCAGGTGTAGAATAAGTCTGTTTCATGGTTTTTCTTTTTCCCTTTATTTTCTTGAATTCCACATGAGTGGAATCATATGGTATTTCTTTTTCTAACTGGCTTATTTCACTTAGCATAATACACTCTAGCTCTGTCCATGTTGTTGCAGATGGCAAGATTTCAGCCTTTTTTATGGCTGAATAATACTCCTGTGTGTGTGTGTGTGTGTGTGTGTGTGTGTGTGTACGTATGTACGTATGTGTATCTATCCGTTTATCGATTATCGAGGAACACTTGGGCTGCTTCTGTATATAATTTGTCTATTGTAAAGCTGCTATAAACATAGAAGTTCATAAAGCCTTTCAAATTAGTGTTTTTGTATTGTTCAGGTAAATATCCAGTAGTGTGAATACTTGATCATAGGGTAGTTCTGTTTTTAATTTTTTGAGGAAACTTGTACTGTTTTCCACAGTGGCTGTACCAGTTTGCATTCCCACCAGCAGTGCAAGAGGGTTCCTTTTTCTCCACATCCTCACCAACACTTGGTGCTTCTTGTGGTTTCGATTTCAGCCATTCTGACAGGTGTGAGGTGGTATCTCCTTGTAGTTTTGATTTGCATTTCCCTAATGATGAGTGATGTTGAGCATCTTTTCATGTGTCTGTTGGCTATCTGTCTTCTGCCAATTTTTTAACTGGATTATTAGATTTTTGGATATTGGGTTGTATCAGTTCTTTATATATTTTGGATATTAATCCTTTGTTGCATATGTCATTTGCAAATATCTTCTCCCATTCAGTAGGTTGCCTTTGAGTTGATTGTTTCCTTTGCTGTGTAGAAACTTTTTATTTTGATATAATCCCAATAGTTTATTTTGCTTTTGTTTCCCTCAGATGGCATGTCTAGAAAGAGATTGCAACAGCTGATGTCAAAGATATTACTGCGTGTACTCTCCTCTAGGTTTTTGATGGCTTCAGGCCTCACATTTAGTTAGGTCTTAAATCCATTTTGAGTTTACTGTTGTGTACGGTGAGAGAAAGTGGTCCAGTTTTATTTTCCAAGTGGCTGTCCAGTTCTCCAACACCATTTGTTGAGGAGAACATCTTTTTCCTTTGGGTATTTATTCCCCCTTTGTTGAGGATTAATTAACCATATAATTGTGGGTTTATTTCTGGGTTTTCTGTTCCATTGATCTATGGTCTGTTTTGTGTCAGTACCATACTGTTTTAATTCCGCCACTTTGTAATAGAACTTGAAACCTGGAATTGTGATGCCTCCAGCTTTGTTTTTCGTTTTCAAGATTGCTTTGCCTATTTGAGATCTTTTTGGTTCCATACAAATTTTAGGATTATTTGTTCTAGCTTTGTGAAAAATGATGTTGGTATTTTGATAGGGATTACATTGAATGTGTAGATTGCCTTGGGTGGTATAGACATTTGAATGATATTCTTCCAGTCCATGAGTATGGGATGTCTTCCCATTTCTTTGTGTCATCTTTAATTTTCTTTCACTGGAATGTTAATGGTTTTCAGAGTACAGGGCTATTACCGATTTGGTTAACATTATTCCTAGTTAATTTTACTGTTTTTGGTGCAGTTGTAAATGGGATTGTTTTAATTTTTCTGCCGCTTCATTATTAGAGTATAGAAACGCAACAGATTTCTGTAGACCGATTTTTGTATCTTGCGACTTTACTGTGAATTTATTTATCGATTCTAACAGTTACTTGGTGGAGTCTTTCAAGTTTTCTATATATAGTATGTCATCTGCAAATAATGAGAGTTTTACTTCTTTCTTACCAATTTGGATGCCTTTTAATTTTGTCTAATTGCTGTAGCTAGGGCTTCCAGTGCTAAGTTGAATAAAAGTGGCAAGAGCGGACATTCTTGTCTTATTCTTGACCTTAGGGGAAAAGTTCTCAGCTTTTTACCATTAAGTAACATGTTAGCTGTGGGCTTTTCATATAAGGCCTTTATTAAGTTATGTTCCCTCTAGACCAACTTTACACAGGGTTTTTCATCATAGCATATCATAACTTTTTTATTCAGTTTTTAATTTTCAACTGGATTACCATGAAATCAAAGAAATTACCTTGGCGGCATCCTGGTTTTTTTTGTTATTCGTGTAAGTTGGATTATCCTCCTAACCATAATCAAAACCCAGGCTTTACAAAGAATCTTTAATCTCTTGCATGCATTTGACTCATTCAAATTTGACCTAATTCAGTATGTCTATGTAATGTGCAAAATCCTTTTTAATTTAGAATGATTTTTTCTCACCCAGTTTATATGCATTGTCATGAGTGGTTAACTAAATTGAGAATTTGTTTACAGTTATAAGTCTAAGGTTGTTTTACTCAATGTCCTGCCTTTTATGAGATAGTAAATTCTCTTACATGTCATGAATATGCAATGGAGTATTTTCAGATTGCCTTATGTTTCTGTTACTTATTTCAGTATCAACTGTATGCCCTATTGTCTGCTATAATAATTGCATAGTGCTACATAAAACGTTACATTTTGATTTGCTATGAAAGCGCAGTCTCGGATTACTCTCCCAAGTATGATTGACCTTAACATTGATGATTTTTTTGCTTTAGCTAATGTTGCCTGTAAGTACGTCTTTAAACTGTCAGTGACTGTTAAGGAAGAAAAGCACTTGTGTCCATTTAATGCATGGATTAATTTATGTAATATATACTGTGTTTCATCTTTGAGTTTATCTTTTAATACCTTATTTCATCACTTAACCTTTGAAGTTCCTATTTACCTATCTTGTCATCTCATCAGGCTTCCTAATACAGTGGCGAGAATATAAGCTTCAAGGTCGATGTCTGCAAATTCTAGCTTTACATTTCATTAGCTTTCACTTGGAGCAAGTTAACTTGTCAGAGCTTTTCATTTCTTATCTTGTAAAAGAGGAATTATTAAGCTTGTTAGAGTTAGACAAGCCTAAAGAGAGACTTGCATAGTATATGGGTATTTAAGTTTTAGTATAAACTCCACCCTGGTCCCAAGCTATACCATCTGTCAGAATTCTGTTGGATACCTTAAGTGGTCTCTAATACCCTCAGGAAGAATTAGCTTGATTAGATGATCATCTTGTATTAATGATGTCTTTTTTTTTTTTTCTTCTTTCAGAGGGCTTTTAAAAAATGAAAAAAGCTGAAGGGGGAGGTCTCTTGGTTACTGCTCTTGAAAGAGCCTCGCCTTTAGACCAATTTCCTTAGATTTTTTTAGGAGAGTTTTGTTTTGTTTTGTTTTTGTGTTCTATTTAACCAGCTTCCATATTGTAACTCTTCTCTGATATGCATGGTTTCTAATCCACTGTTTTCCTCTTGTCAGCATGTTTTAGTTCTGGAGTATGCACTACACTTGAATACATCTATTTTGCATCTTACAGCTTTGTTCCCTTTATTTTCTACTTTGAGGTGCTAAATAATGCATTTGCTAGTGAGTTATTAACTGGTGCTAGAACTTACCCCATTTTGTATAGATGGATTTACTAGATTCTTCCTTTTATACATGTGCATAATTCCCCCATGTTCAGGTTTCTTCTTATACTTTTTTCTGTTAGACTGATTATAAGTTATCTCTAGGATAACAGCCACAATACTATGAAGTCCCGGATTTTCACTAAGTGACATTCTTATTTAATGACTTGCTACAACAACATTTAGGTACGCAAGAATGATATTTTTAAAAGTCTAATGTAGACCCAGGCAAGGAGTAAAGAAAATATCTATTTCATTGAACGAAATTGGAAGGAAAGTTAGTTTTCATAATAGTAAATAACAGATTTGACAGTGTAATCCAAAAAGAATAGTTTTGATCTAATCTAATTACTTTAAACAGGAATAGCTGCAAATGTTAACCATGGTAATTCAGAATAACTTGGGTTATTATATGGTTTTTGAAGCAATAGATGAAATCAAGCTTCATTAACTAATTTTAAACTTTTTTTAGGTAAATGAATTGGTGGATGCCAGAGATGTCGGCCTTGGTGCTTGGTTTGAAGCCCGTATACGTAGTGTTACTAGAGCTTCTGATGGACATTCACGTGGCAAAACTCCACTGAAGAATGGCAGTTCTTGTAAAAGGACTAATGGAAGTGTAAATCATAATTCCAAAGAGAATGCAAATAAATTGGACAGTGTACCCTCTACGTCTAATTCAGACTCTGTTGCTGCTGATGAAGACGTTATTTATCATATCGAGTATGATGAGTAAGTGCTCATGCTATTGAGGACTTCGTTCATATTTTTGTTTATAGAAGCAAAGCCTTCCATTTCAAGATTGTTTTCAAGTAATAGTCTTTCTGAAGAAATCTTATAGGGGTCATATTCAGTCTGTTACCCTTTTACTGGTTGTAATAAGGGCTGCTTAATGCTCAGTCATCTCTGGCTCCTAAGTGGTTTGTTATTTTTGGAATCCTGATGCCTGGCTTAATTTAGTATGTAAGGGTTTCTTTGTCTCTTCCTCTATGATATACTTTTGGTTTTTTGTTTTTTGGGGTTTTTTGTTTTTGTTTTTTTGGTATGTAATAACATGTAGAGTAGAGCTATTAGGATGAGGTTGAAATATTTTTTAAATAGCTTATTGAGAAAGTTCACATACACAGTTTACTCATTTAAAGGGTACAATTCACTGTTACTAGTGTATTCACAGGATTGTGCATTACCACAAACCAATTTTAGAACATTTTTATCCCTTCCCCCAAAAAACCCCTATACCCAGCAGTCGCTCCCTTCCCCCCTCCCCAATGAAATGTTTTTAAATGTTCTTTTTTTTAATTGTGATTTTTTAAGATTTTATTCATTTATTTGTGAGAGAGAGAGCATGTACACAACTGCACAAGCAGGGGGAGAGGCAGGCAGAGGGAGAAGTAGGTAGAGGGAGAAGCAGGTTCCGCTCTGAGCAAGGACCCCCATGCAGGACTCGATCCTAGGACCTGGGGATCATGACCTGAGCCAAAGGCAGACGCTTAACTGACTGAGCCTCCCAGGCGTCCCGTTTTTAAATGTTTTTATGAAACAGTATTAACTTGCCTTGAGGGCTGAGATTCTAAAATTGATTATTTTTTTTTAAACCTGTTTTCAAAATTCTAGTATTAAAGTTACCACTGAGGCAGATATAGTATTTATTCAGCACGGTAAACGAACTTCTCAAGTGATAACCTTAATATGCATAGAAAATGTTAGGCTACTAAGTCTTTATCAGTATAAGAGTTCAAGATCCTAAAATGGTTTTATTTATTTATTTATTTTTTAAATGGTGTAAAAGACTTTGGTGTTAACCCAGATATCCAGGATGCCTAGAAAGGGGTCCTTAGTCATTACTTTTCTGTTACTTCCTGTGGTTGTAGCTAACTTGCCAACCTTATTTCAAATGAGACCTCATACAATAAATAGAATATCATGTAACTAACAAGTTGAATGAATATTAAGATCTGGGATTGGCCAGAACTAGCAATATTGGTAAATCGAGTCTGGGATAGAAAGGGATTAGAATTGATGTGTTGATAGTAATCCGTCTCTGAGTTTGTGAATGCTGTGACAAAGAGTATTGGGGACTGTAGCTGTCTGTATACCTGCTGTCAACAAGTAGAGTTCTTGATTTGCTTGAGTTTTATTTCTTAGAGAATAGAAGAGGTATTTGGCAAAAAATATTGTACAGAATGGCACGGCAGAGAAATAGTGTAATCTTTAAACAGTAAGTGAACTAAGGCTTATTAAATTTTTAACAGTTTTAGGGGTTTTGGAGTAAGACTTTCCAAGGGATAGGCCTCAGTTTGGTGTAATGTTAGGGCACAAATCACTATACCTTTGCGTTTATTTGGCTGGTTTTTTGTTTTTGGAAGGAGAAATTTGTCTTGATAAATGTTAGTAAAAGAGTCTAAATCCAACATGCATAAGAAGACTAAAATTATTTGTCCTAAATACTTTTATGAGGTAGAACTAAATGTTTCACTGCCGGCAACTTAAAGATACGATAGCTGTCTTTGAGAAATAGGAGGACAAAAGCTTAAGTGGTAGGTGAATGCCATTCACATCTTTAAAAAGAGAAAAAGGCTATATAAAACATAGTATAAAATAGATGAGCTTTTGGATAAGAGTCTCATGTAACAGAAGGCTGGGATATGCACCTAGAAAGAATCATGACCCAATATGGATATGATAACAAATCCTGTTCAAGTTTATGGTTATTGGAAAAGGAAGTTAAAAACTATAGTAAAGTGCCTGTTGAGCTCAATAAGTTAATAAACAAGTTCTTGATTCCTTGTATGGAGGATGCATTGAGGAGTGATGTTGAAGTGGTTTTGTTTTTGTTTTGTTTTTTAGTAGTAAGCTCCAAGTGAGTCAATAGAATGTGGCTATTAAATAGTTATATTGTAAGGATGTTTTATCAAAAGATAGCTAGAATAAGCAGGGTAAGGTTACTACTGGTTATTCCCTACTTCGAATATTATTTGCCATCTCTCATGTTTTAAGAATATCAGCAGGACCTGGTGCATCTTCAGAGTAGAACCCAAAATGTAAAATTATCATGAAAAGTGACTGAAGGAACTAAATATTTAGCTTAAAAAGACATGGATCATGATAGCATTCACATTTTAAAAGTACTGTGTAGAAGAAAGTTCTTTACAACATAAATGGTAAATTTAGGATAACCTAAACTTCAGTCATATCTCTAAAGAGAGAATGGTCTGCCCTGAACAGTGAGCAATAAACAGGCATTGGCCATCTTCAATCATATAGACTGGGAGAATTAGTAGAGATGTTACATTGCGAAGAGAACTTATAAAGTTTAAGTGATTGGATTAAGTGACCCCTAACTTAGAATAATTTTTACTTCTGCAACAGAAGTTCTCAGTTTTTTGGACTTAAGCTCACTTAAATAGACATTAGTACTTACAGGCTACCATCCCATTCCATTTTTGATACTGATTAAGTGTTGTCATTTCCCTCAGTGAACTAACCTCCTTTCTCTCCTGTTAGAGTAAATTGAAAGTAATCTGCTTTATTAAAAATCATACCTCCCAACCTCTGAGTGTAGTAATATAATTTGAGCAGGCTGTCATTTAGCCAGGGCAGGGAGGTACATGGGACCAAGGAACCCCAAAAAGCCAAATAAAATCTAGTGGTAGACATGGTTCTAAAACATAAATGAAATTTGTTTTCCTAATCTTCATTTTTCTTTTCAAAAATTAAAGATTAAAACCTTGTAAATTCATAAAAAACAGATTGAGATTTATCTGAAGTATTTTAAGATTTAAGAGTTTTACTGTTTGTACGGGTTTTTGTGTGTGCAGTTTTTTTTTTTTAAGATTTTATTTGAGAGTGAGCATGCGTGTGTGCATGCACTAGCAGGGGGAGGAGCAGAGGGAGAGGGAGAAGCAGACTCCCAGCTGAGCAGGCAGTCCCACTCGGTCCTTGATCCTATCCCCGGGCTCTGGGATCACGACCTGAGCTGAAGGCAAATGCTTAACTGACTGAGCCACCCAGATGCCACGTAAAGGTCCCTTTTCTGTAGATTCTTTGATGGACATAGACTGAATTGTCGAAGGCTTCTAGTGAAGATCTTGTAGTTCATCAATCATAAGGCCTAGATTAGGCTTGTCAGCTTTATGATTCACATCTTACTGCAAATAACATAGAGCAGACATGTGGTGTTAACATCAAAGTGCCTGGTACAAAGTAGGTATTTGTGGGGGGGGGGTTTCCTAATTGCTATTTTATACCACTTATCTGTTGTCACCCTTGTCTTAGCAAGGGCTTTGTATTTTTATTTTTATTTTTTTTAAAGATTTATTTATTTATTTATTTATTTATTTGACAGAGATAGAGACAGCCAGCTAGAGAGGGAACACAAGCAGGGGGAGTGGGAGAGGAAGAAGCAGGCTCATAGCAGAAGAGCCTGATGTGGGGCTGGATCCCAGAACACCGGGATCACGCCCTGAGCTGAAAGCAGACGCTTAACCGCTGTGCCACCCAGGTGCCCCAGGGCTTTGTATTTTTAAAACTCAACCAATGTAGTAAGTACTTGGGAGGGAAAGAGTTGGCAGTAGGAATATTAAATTTATACTTAAGAGATTTAGATTCCAAGGAGTCCTGAAATCCTCTTTAAGGTTTTTAAAAAGTACCCGGTTAACGGAAATGTACAACATGGCTGTGAGGAGAGCTACCATTTTTTCTTTAAAGCCATGATTACCAGGGAGAGACTATGCCTGATGAAAAATGTATTTTTAGTGGTATTTTGGACCAAAAAGGGGGGGGGTCAGAAATGAGCAAACGTCAAGGGTAATACAGGCAATTATAAATCATGAAATGGTTAAGCAGTCAATTAAGAGACAACATGAAATTTTCCCTTGTTTCATAGTAAGTTGTACTGTATACTTCCATAGCTTTTTAAAAGTTGTATTTATTTCCATTAATTATTCTCTCTGTAGGTAAGGTATTTAAAGTTTAACACTTACTAACAGTCCTGAACATCTAAATTCATAAGGGTGTGACTGTAATCTTGTAAGAATAAACACCCTGATGTTGACTGAAGGGGAAGAAGTGGACTTGGAAAGGACAATAATTTCTTTAGTGTTTCTGGTAGGTTAATGTCTGGGTAGTATGTGTATGGCATAGCTTCCAGTGATTTAGCTTACGTTCAGTCTTAGGTGCCAGACTCTCATCTAGCTTATTACATGGATGCCCCTGTGATCTTCAGCATAACTACAGTGTTAGTTTCATTAACTCCCAAACAAAGATACCAAGGCTTAATTATGTAACTTGCCAAGAGTAACATCTATTAAATGCTCTGACTCCAGAGCCAAGAGTTAGCCAATATGCAGTATTGCTACTCAGCCTAAACTTGGTACATGGGATGGGTAGTAATGTTTCTGTTGTCTTCAAAGGTCAACCATTTTGTATGACCTAAAGACTTAACCGTGGACTTTGCCCAGGTTTTAAAGCAGGCAGCATACATACAACTTCTGTTGAGTTTAACCCTAGGTATGTAAGCAACTGAGGCCACCATACTGAATTTAATCTTGACTCCTTATTTGGCTGCTTTATCAGCGGATAAGGGCTAAAAAATCTTACCTTGCTTTTGTATTAAGCAGTATCTGTTCTCAGTAGATTTGATTTAGACTTATTTTAATTAACCAGACTAGTTGTTTTCAACCCTGGGTACACGTTAGTTGTCTAGGACTTAGCTCCAGAACCTCTAGTATGATTGTTCTGAGGGCCTCCCAGGCATTGGTGTTTACAGAAGTCCCCTGTGATTCTAACGTGCAGCTGTGGTTGAGAATCACTGCCCTTAAACTAGTGGTTCTCTGTGTATTCCTTGGCCAGCAGCATCAGCATCACTTGTTAGAAAAGTAAGCCTTTGGGCTCACTCCAGATGTAATGAATCAGTCTTGGGGTGGCCCAACAGTCTGTTTTAGGAAGTCCTCTGGGTGATTCTGCACATTCATGTTTGCAAACCACTCACTGATAACAGCTGATAAGGCTGGGCCAAAGAAAATTGACAGACACCTGCTACTGAAGAGCAGTGTGGGAAAAGGGGATTGATAGACAGTTTGAGTAAATAATAGTTTATTAAAGGCCAAAGGTGAGGAATCTGTTCATTCTTATTTTACACATGTCCAGGTGGTTTGTGGCTTGTTTTTTTCCCCCACTGTTTTCATATAGACAAAATTATTAGAATTGTCTCTTTCTGAAAGAAGTATTTCAGTCAAGCTAAATTATCTGTATGTAACTTTGAATGAGGGACTGTTTTCCACTATGCAGTCATTATCTGTACTAACTTTGCATAGAAAGCAACGTCCATAATGTGTATGGAAAATCGATGTATTAAAATGTGTTGGTAAATTCTTGAGTGGGCGAAAATATTGTGTAATGGTTGAATATTTGTTCTGTGACTAATCCTGGTTTTCCTGTTAAATTAGGCTCTTAATTATACAGTTGGTCCTTCTAAGAACTTTCTGAATTTGACCTAGGGTTAAACTAGATCTTAAAATCTTCCCTGATGCCTTCTTGCTTTGAAGGTTCACGATGTACCTTTAGTTAGTCTTATAACCTTAAAAGACTTATAGTCTTAAATCCCATACAAGGTCAAACAAGTGAATTTGAGAATACTATTCTTGTTGGTGATTTTCTTTCTTTCTTTCTCTCTTTCTTTCTCTCTTTCTCTTTCTTTCTTTCTTTTTTCTTTTTTTTTTTTTTTTTAAGATTTTATTAGACAAGAGAGTGAAAGAGTGCCCAAGAACCCTAGCAGGGAGGGGCAGGGGGGAGGGAGAAAGAAAGACTCTGAAGCACACTCTATACTGAACACGGAGCCTTACTTGGGGCTCCATTCCATAACTGTGAGATCATGACCTGAGCCAAAACCAAGAGTCTGATGCTTAACCAACTGAGCCACCCAGGTGCCCCAAATGATTCGCTTTCTCTACTGTTTTATTAAACTGAGTAGTTTAATGTAGAGATTTTGATTTCTAAGTTTTAGCTGATTTCTGTAAAGAAAAAAGTAAGATAGAAAACACCTATTAATTTGTTAAGGAAGTATATATGTAAAGAAGGAAAATGTTTATGGAGATTGTTTTTTTTTTTTTTTAAGATTTTATTTTTAGGGAATCTCTACACCCAACGTGGGGCTTGAACTCAGTCACAAGATCAAGAGTTGAATGTCCCATCGACTGAGCCAGCCAGGCACCCCCATATGTTAAGAATGAGTAATTATTGTCTGTAGCTAGGCAAAGTTGAAATCTTTAAACCTGAGTAAATGATTGCTAAGAGTTTTCATAATCACATGAAAACTATGATCTTCCATGCTCTATAGTGTTCTCATTTAAAATAGAAATGTCAGTTTACCTCAGACACAAATGTTTTTGTTTTGACTTTTTTAGTAAATTATTGCCAAGTATTCCTTTTAGGGGTGCCTGGGTGGCTCAGATGGTTAAGCCTGTGCCTTAGGCTCAGGTCATATCTCCAGGTCCTGGGGTCGAGCCCCACATCGGGCTCCCAGCTAAGCGGGGAGTCTGTTTCTCCCTCTGTCTTTCTCTCTCTCTCTCAAATGAATAAATAGAAATCTTTTTTTTTAAGTATTATTAAAGTATAGTAGCTTAATTTAGTAATTGTACAGTGCCTGGAAGTGTTATTTTAGCAAGTACTTGACCTGGATTGTTTTATGTAATCCTCATAAAAACTCAGTGAAGTAGGAACTTCTTTTATGTGTTAAGTGGAGATAACTGAGATTTAGAGAGGTTTTAACTTGCCTGATATTGGGTAGCTAGGAAGTGGTAGACCCCAGTTCCCAAAAGCACATTCTTGCAACCATTCTGCCATACTATAATTTTGAGAGAAACATACTTATAAAATATAATAAAACATCTATATGTAGCATATAGGATTGTTTAGATAATTTGAATTTTTTTCTCTCTCCAGTTAACGATGTTTCTGTAGAATAGATACCTTGAACCAAAGGTTCTTTGCTTGTTCATAAATGCCTGTGTGCCTTTTTTCTCTGGGGAGAATCCAGAGCTCATTAGTGTTATATGACTTCTTATATCAAATAGGTTAAACTGCTGCTTTTAACACAGTGTCAAGACTCTGCCATGGGATTGAGATCAAATGGAAATGTCATAGCATCCCTTAGGACTTGGAGGATAACTTATGCTAGACTATAATTTAAAAGCTCATCTGGCAAGTATCTTAGTATAATGTCATTGCTTTCAGCATTCTTTTAAGATTTTTCAAGATATTCTCAGCCTGTGTTGCATGTCTTTTGAGTAGCCTTAATTATTGCATATAGAAGTCATTGAGCCAGTTCTGAATAAAACAAGTGGTATTTTTAGATAAAAGAAAGTAGTTTTTTCTATAAAGTAACAAAACTAGTTTTTTTGACTGTATTGATATAGTGATCTGTTTCTGAAAGAGTCCCCAAAATATTTTTTTTTTAATTTTATTTGTCAGAGAGCGAGCAAAAGCAGGGGGAAGAGAGAGCACAAGCAGGGGGAGTATCAGGCAAAGGAAGAAGCAGGCTCCCCGCTGAACAAGGAACCCAATGCCGGACTCGACCCAGGACCCAGGGATCATGATCTGAGCTGAAGGCCGATGCTTAAGCGACTTAGCCACCCAAGTGTCCCGAAGAGTCCCAAAAATATTTTAAGCAGTGTCAAAATGTGATGATTTCTGGGTTTTGATGGGAGAGAAAGAGTAGGAGATTTTTCTTTAATCAAGTCAGTGTTCTGTTGATTTTTTTTTTTTAAGATTTTTTTATTTATTTATTTGACAGAGATAGAGACAGCCAGCGAGAAAGGGAACACAAGCAGGGGGAGTGGGAGAGGAAGAAGCAGGCTCATAGCGGAGGAGCCTGATATGGGGCTCGATCCCATAACACCGGGATCACGCCCTGAGCCGAAGGCAGACGCTTAACCGCTGTGCCACCCAGGCGCCCCATGTTGATTTTTGAATATAGACAGCAAGAATGAGAGGTTTAGTTTCAGAACCCATGTGCAGCAACCAGTCTGACCCATTGTCGCTTGATTGTTACTATTACATTGTTCATTGTTACTGTTTACCAAAGACCTCAGATACTTCCTCCAACTTTCTCTGACATGCCGCGTTCTGAATAGATCATAATCAAAAGGAGGGCGGAAGAAGTTAGGTCTGTGACTTTGTCATTGCTCTTCTATTTTGTTATAAGATCACTTAGTGTCTAGAAGAATGACTTTACAGGTTGATTTCACCTTTTCAAATTTCTACACCATCCCTTTACATTAGTGTTTCTCAAAAGTTTGATCAGTGGTACTGCAGATTCATGGGGGAAAGGTGTTTAAAATGTAGATTCCAGAGGGACACCAAACCTCACCCCCACTCCAGTGTAGGGTGGGCCTGGCGTACGGCCCAAGAATCTGCTTTTCAAATAGGTATCCCAGAGATCTGTTAAGTGTTCGGAGTGGTAGTTCTTTTATAGTTCAGGCATTAGAATCAGAATTTGGTTTGAATTCCAGGTCTTTGGTTTATTGGTAAGTTTTTTTGTTTTGTTTGAACTCTTGCAGCTTTAATTTTCTCATCTGCAAATATCTACTTGACCAATTTTTTCCCTAATAACCTTGAAAAATACCCAGTAGTAATAGAACCAAACTTTCTGCATTTCGTTGATTAATAAAGCCAGGTTGGTAAGTACTCTTAAATATAGAGTTTTATCTTTGGCATAGGTATTTTTTAACATAATTATGTTGTTTACATTATTAAAACAGTTATCTACCATTGTTAAGGTGTTATACAAAATGAGATTTATTTCCATGTAATATGTAAAGCCTTACTACAAGCAGTTATAAATTCTTAATTGTCTGAGTATGCTTTACATTTAAGGCGTGAAACTTAGTAATGTTATCTATTAGAATAAATGCTTTTTGCACGTGGTATGACATTAAAGATTTGCTAAACTAGAACATGCCTCCAGGTGAATGGTGTTCTTATTTAAGCATATTAGCTCCAGGAAGCCATGTTTTGAAGGAAGGTTTCAGTGATACTTCTTTGCTTAATACATTTTGAGTCTAAAATTAGTGTTAGCCTATAAGCCACCTTAGTTTACTATTTATAATAAATTTATTTTTGAGGAACAATGCTTAATTTCCCTGAAATTTAACTCCTCAGGCTTTACTCGAGGATTATTTTGTCAATTGAAAACAGACTTGGCTTTTGCTAAGATTTCACAGTTAAGAAGAATAATCAAAAGCATGTACTCCGAAAGATAGCTCTAAAAGATATCCAAATATTTGGACCAATGAAAATGTTACCGAAAACACTTAAGCTTAGGGATTTTTTAAAATTTTAATTCCAATGTAGTTAACATACAATGTTATTAGTTTCAAGTGTACAATATAGTGATTCAACAGTAAGCTTAGGGATTTTTAAGGGTTGTCTGATTGGTCCAAACTCTAAAGGATCCAAAGTAGCTAATTAGAATAACATCAGAATAACCTTGACTTTAGGTTCTGAGAACGGGAATTCGTGTAGTACAAGGGAAAGAAGGACCCTAGTTTCATACTTCCATAGGTGATAGGATTGGCCCTCAGCACCATGTAGGTGAAGTTGGCCTTGATAGATTCCTGCCTCTCTGTATTTCAGTCTTTGAGAATATCTTGAGTCCTGTTTCAGAAGTTGCTCAAGGTTCCAACACTTTACAAAATATTTCAGTTTCCTACGTAGTTTTGCTTAGTGCAAGCTGAAAGAAGTTGGTTGTCTGGACCAGTTTGCAGAGGTTGTCTTCAACCATACATTGGACCTCATGGGATGGGGAGAATGCTGTGTTGGAGACTGCCTATACTTAAATTGAGTACTGGCATAATTAACAGTTGAACTGATTACAGGTTTTTTGTTTTTAAGAACATCAAAAACAATCTTTAAAAAGCTCTTATTAGCTCTTCATTGAATTCTATGGTCCTACTTTACTGTCTAGTTCAAGGATGAAGAGGAGATATAGCAAAATCAAGAGGATCTTTTCGAAATACAGATGTCATAGTTTTTTGTAGTTAAGAGCCTTAGTTATTTAAAAGCAGATTTTTCCATTTAATGGGTTACATGCTTCCAAACATCTGTAGTCCTGGTATATCCCAAACACATCAAAGTTTGAAAATGGTACCTGCGCAATGAAAACTTGCTTTTTTACAGTGTAGGTATTGTGATAAAAATATGCAGCCCTAGTTTCTAGAGTACGTAGGGCTCTGAGAGTACAAGGTAGACGAGATAACTTCTGTATTTCTGAAGGAGACTAGCAGGGTACCAAGCATAAAGAAGTAGGAAATAACAGGGTTACCTGAGGGTAGATTAGTGTGTCTGGAGTGTAGGAGGTACATGGTAAGTAGTAAGAAGTGAAACTAAAAGTGAATAAAGACGTTCATTTAAACATGGAAGATTAAGATGCCTGTTTGTCTCCAGTCCTTCTTAAACCTTCCTAGAAGACAGTAGAAGAATCAATGCATAAACCCCCAAGAATAAAAAAATGGGATAGGAGTAAAAGACACAAAAGAAAGCAACAAACTTTTGGAAGGTAAGAAGCTAATGGGTAAATGATTCCTAACTTAGCAGACCGGAGAAAACTGGAACCTAGGAGCACTGAAGAACCTTTGAAAGGCTCAGGCCTTGGATTTACCAGGTACCTTGGAGGTAGGCATATGAAATAAAACTGAAAACAAAAGGATTGGTCAATTTATATGAAAGATCGTTTTAACCAATCCCACCCTATTCAGGGTTTAAACCAAGAAAGAGGGAGACTGTGGTATTCAGGAAAACAGGAAATAATGAAAGGAGATCCCAGCATGAAGCTGTGGAACAGGTCTAGGCCAGGTAAGCTGTCTAGATTAGACTAGGATGAGGTCTCTAAAAGAGATGTTTTGAAGCTAAAAGGATTGCTTGAGTGCCTGAAATGTCTGGATGTACAGAAGTTTACCAACCATGGCAGAATGAAGAGAAAATAATGGTGCAGAACAGTTAAGCATTCAATGAAAACCAAAACTGTGGAATAAAGGACAGGTATTAAAGCATCCTTCTTTACTTACCTGTGACTTCTACTTAATCAACATGTCTACAAAAATTATTTAAAAAAAAATACTTTGTATACGTGCTTAGGAGCAAGAAAAGGTTTATCAGTCCTTGCAGGAATATGGGTTTAGATCCAGATACTTGGAGTTTGAATCCTGTCTCTGCCTCTTGTTTCTGTCCAAAAAAAACCCAAACCCCTCTGTGCTTCATCTGTAAACCGGGGGTGGGGGGTGGGGGGTAGAATAGCACTTCTAAGAGTTGTAAATATGTGAACACTTTAAACAGAGCCATGTGTTACCAATTATAAGGAAGAGAATGAAGACAAATGAACTGTACACAAGGGATGGGTAGAATAATAATTTAAAAACCAAAGTATGAGCATGTCATTTAAAAATATGGTTGTAAATAAAAAAGCTGAGAATTGAAAATAGTTACATCTGGGGAATACAAGCCAGGAATATGGTGGGCTGGGGCAGGAGACCGCTTGTCCTCATTGTAAGGCTTGAGTGTTAACTTACTGAATTTTGTACATATATGGGAAAACTGAAAAAGAATGAGCCTTTTGTTTGGATTTTAACTTGAACCATAAAGCACTGTATTATTTATTATAGAAATCTTCAAATTTTTTCGGAGGTTGAGAGAACAGTATAATGAACCCATCTCCTAGCTTCAACCATTATGAACTCCTGGCCAATCCTGTTTAATCTAAACCAGGATCCCTAAGCACTACTGGATTATTTTGAAACAAGTCCCAAACCGTACCACATTTCAACCAGTAAGTGGCCTTAGTAGCTATGGTGGATGCACTGCTCCTCCCTTCAAGGAAAAAAAAAAACAAAACACAAAAATGACCAGCTGCAAGGAATGAATGCAATTAGCTGAAAACTTTTAGCAACAGCACTTTGGAGACCTGCCACAGTGTTTGAGCAAAGACCACATTCTCCCAGTATCCTCCAACCAGCGAGCAAGCATAGCCTGGCAATTTCTGCCCACTGTGGAACCCTATGGTCAGTTTCTGTACCATAGCTCACCATTGGACTGGTCAAGACTTTGTCAGAGTTGTACCACATTCTGATGCTTTTCTTGCTCAGCCATCCTTTCTTCTTTCAGAGTGACAGACTAACATGGTCTCAGGGGTTTTGCTTATAGGTTCACTTTCATCTTAACATCTCAGAGCATTCAACTGACTATCTGCTGAAAGGATTCTTTTTAAAGTGTGTAAGAAAAGAACATACTAGATCTCAGACTGATTTTCTTTAAAAGGTGTTTGTGCATTGGACCTTAGGCTGGTGTTTGCGAATTTAGCATTCAGGAGGATTCTCATCATTCCCTGACTTCAAAAAACAAAAAACTCACTGTGCTTAACCTGCAAACAGTATGGTTTATGCTGAACACCTACTTCTAGGAGTGCTTATGTGATCAGCCCCTAATATTCTTTATTTAATATCCCTGTATTCTTTATTCTTTATTTAATATCCCTGGTAGATAATATTTCACATGTGTTGTCATAATTTGTTGCCGGAGGATATAAGCACATTTTGTGTGACCCTCTTGGGAGAGGATTCTGGGCTTGTACTTGGTTTCCTTTGATTTTACCCTATGTGCCTTTTTCCTTTGCTGTTTTTTTGCTTTGTATCCTTTCATTGTAGTAAATCATAGCTGTGGAAACAACCATATGCTGCCCTATGATAGGGTCCTTTGAGTTTCCCTAGTAAATCACTGAACCTGGAGATGGTTTTGGAGACCCTAACAAACCAACAAATCCCACATGAAATTTGTAATGATTCATAAATGTGAAATAACCAGTCAATAGTCTTGTCTTTTCAAAACTATATTTAGGTTGTCCAAATAAGGATCAAAACCAAGATTTACCCATTACATGTAATTTTTGGGTGAAATCTGTAAGTTCAGACTTAACCTATTTTTTCCTCCTTGCTCGTTTATTTGTGCAAGTGACAGTTTATTCAGTTTTCCCAGAATCTGGGCTTTACTGATTACATCCCTATAGTGGTATTTAACTTTTCTCTGTTAATGTTAGCTTCCTGAAAGCTTATACTTCTGTCTAGAGGTTTGATTGGATTCTCATTCTTTATCTGATAAGACTAGTAGAGAGACGGTGTTTACTTATGTATTGTATAATATGGGGAGGCACATAATACCTGCTTCTTTCCTCTTTTGGGTTCGGGGATCTTAAGGTTCTTTGTTGTCATCCTGATCCATTTATTGTGAAATTTGCTATTAGATTTTAATGGTTTAGCAGCCATTAATCTTTACCTAGATGTACTATTTTGTTGTGTTGCAAAACAGATGCCTATCTTTCCCTCATTTATTAGCTATAATTCTTTCATAAAGAACTTTAACAAACAGTTTTATATATAAAAAGATAAATTATTCCTGAACTTTTTGAGTGTTAAGTTCTTTAGCACTCTCCAAAGTTTGACCAGTAAGATGTTTACTTTTAAGTATCATTGTGAACTAATAGATTTTAACACATGTTTTAAAAAGTTCTTGGTGCCCAAATTGTCCCATCTCTGGCCTCTGGAGGCTCCTTCAAGTTGAACTTGACATATGCAAAGAAGTGAGGGCTTCTTTGCATTCAAGTATAGTAGGATGTCCCAAGCCCTTCTACTTCCTGCACAGACCTGAATTCAGCCATTTCTTCAAGGAGCCCTAGTTCTTACTAGAGATGGTATTTAGAGCACGTAGTCTGGGCTGCTCATCGATACTTGTTTAATCATGTTTCTAGGTCTTATCATTGGACACAGCCAGGAATTACTTAAATATGCCATATTGGAAATATTGATATTTCCAATTAAAGGGTTACAATTTAATCTCTTTAATCTTCCGTTTCTTATTTTTTCTCTTATCTTGAAAATCATGGTTCCTAATAATAACCCCGTTGACTTGCTTTATCCTACTAATTGTAGTTTCAGGTTAGGCAGTAATAATATTGCAAACAATATGATTACTGAAAAGGTCGTGGTTTTGTTTTTTACTTTATGTCCTTAGGAAATAACCCTATTTAGGATGTGTTATTAATCTAGTGCTTTTAAGTCCCTTGTAATGGTTCCTCCCTATGTAGTTAAGCCACCATGCTTTTGGTTTTTTTAGGGATTTCTTATATTTTTCAAATCCTGCTTTATAATTGTGAAAAACATTACATGGTTCTATAGGTAAATCTCCAAAACAAGATACATGCGGAGAAACAGAATGTCCGTCATGGTTTCTTACCTCTTCTATTTCTTATCTCTTTTTATAGTCACTATATTTATTAGTTTTGGTATATCCTTCTGTTTTAAAATATAAGCGTATATAATTATATATTCACATCTATTTGTATATATATATGCATGTGTGTGAATAAATATAATTTGTATTTCCACACACACTTATTAGGAAGTAAGTAGCACACTATGAACACTTTGCATCTTGCATTGTTTTGTTACCATAGCTCTCCGTATAACTCCATCGTATATAGTCTGTTCCTTTTTCACAGGAGCATAATATTCCATTATGTAATTGTACCATATGCTATTTCAAGTGGTTTTCTCCTGTAGGCGTTTGATTGTAGTCCTGCCGTTACAGATACTATAGCTATAAATAGCTTTGTGTATGTCCTTTCATGGGGATTTTTATTTAATGTTTGGGATGGATTCCTAGAAATGGAATTCCTGCGTCAAAAGGTAAACAGGTAATTTTGTTGGCTATTGCTAAATTCCTCTCTACAAGGGGATAGTACTACTTTGTATTCCCATCAACAATGTATGAGAATACTTGTTTTCCCACAACTTATGAACAGACCATTATCAAACTTCACAAAATATTTTAAGAAGATCTGTGTCTTAGACTTCAGCAAAAGTGTGATGTGGGTTTAAGATTTGATCCTAAAGATAGGGAGCTATGTTAGGCCTTGACGGTAGGCTTAGAGAAGTGCAGGTCTTTGTTAAGGGGGTATAGTTATATTAAAGAAATGTTCAAGGTACAGCATAGGGAGGACTTACTAACTGGATGAAGGCATTATTAGAGGAATCAGGGATAATTCCTAACTTTCTGGGAGTATAAATAGTTTCCTCTAGAAAATACTGAACGTAGATTATGGGATGGGGAATTCCATCTTGGATGCCTTGAATTTGAGGTGCTTCTAAGGTATCTTTTAGAAATGTAGTTGGATATATGAATCTGAAGGAAAAAATGGGGGTTATGGTGGAGCTTATGTGTCCCTATCCTATGTGTGTTAGGATACCTGTAGATGAAGATGCCCAGGAAAAGAGTACTCTTTGAGCACTTGGCATGTTCTTGACTTTGATAAGAGAAGTTTTATGTGCCCCTTCCGTGTTTGTTTTTATACGGAGCATTGACTTAATATCTCTTTGGCTAGAATTATAAAAAGTATACTTTATTTTCATGAGTTACCTTTTATAGACTAGTGCATACATGTAGAGTATATGTATATATAATTCTGTTATGAAATTGTACAAATTTCCAGGGCAAATATAGCTTAAATTCCCTTGCTCTGATGTATGGGATGATTTATTTTGCCTTATCTCTGATAAACATGATTTTATATACAGTTTTGAAACTTGGGTCATGATTTCTACTTGAAATATTTCCTTTCTTAGTATCTACTTAGGCAAACTTTGACAAATTAAGGCAAACGGAGAATTTTTTTGCCGTCGAAATATGCTTTCTTACTGTATTTTTTTAATGTTTTTTTATTATATTATGTCACCATACAGTACATCCCCAGTTTCCGATGTAAAGTTCGATGATTACTAGTTGCGTATAACACCCAGTGCACCATGCAATATGTGCCCTCCTTACTACCCATCACCAGTCTATCCCATTCCCCCACTCCCCTCCCCTCTGAGGCCCTCAGTTTGTTTCTCATAGTCCATAGTCTCTCATGCTTCATTCCCCCTTCTGATTACCCCCCTTTCTTTATCCCTCTCTTCCCCTACCGATCTTCCTAGGCTTTCTTACTGTATTAAACATATGGTCTTAAGAATATTAAAGCAGGAAACAAGTTCACAAACCTCAGAAGTAGAAAAATCCTTAAAAAAAAATCTAGTTTAACTTCATTTTACAGATTAGGAGAAATATTGGTTATTTTTGTGACCAAACCAGTGTGAAACAATATGAGTGTATAAACACCAAGTGTTGGGCCAGAGACCTCTAAATTTAGGTTTGACGATTAAAAAATGGGATTGAAATGGGAGAAGAGCGGAACCATAGACATGATTTTGTACTTGTCAGTTTCTTTAGAATTATTTCTGTGGGTTAATGACAATATTAACTGTTTACTTAACCCATTATGTACTGTTTTAAGCACTTTACAAGTCTTCACATTTTAGTTCTGGAAACAGCCACATGTGATACAGTTAGTTAACATTAAGCTACATTTTACTACATTTTACATATGACAGGTTTAGTAAGGAGACAGAGTTTTCCAAAGGATATCCAGTAGTAAGTAGCTGAAATGGGAATTTAAACCCAGCCAGTGAAGACACGAGGATGATAAAGGACTCAAAACGTTTTTATATAAGTTGAAGGAAATCCACTTAAAATATTTTTACTTAAAAGGGAATATTGAGGGTGGCAGGGACATTTAGACTGTCCAGTATTAGGTCTTTTGTGAACAGTGTATAAATTTCTTCGTGGGACTTAGGCGTAAAATGAGTTCCAAAGCTTATGTTTGATCCACTATCAAGTATTTTCTCTTCCCTATGTCTGAACAGTATGAAGATAGAATGGCTTTTCTGAGGGTTAAAACTGTCCCCTTATCACTTACTGTCCAAGCAGAGGTTACATGCTTATTTGGAAGGCTTGTGGTAGAAGGGAGTTATGGCATAAGAAGGGAAAAATGGACCAGATCCATTCTGAGACCCTTTGCTAATCCCGAGATTTTTCTTTTTCAATTAACTAAAATATGAAGAGACTTTGTTAAATTGGATGATTTAACTAAAGGTGATAAAACTAAAGATCCCACCTAGGATTTATACCCATTTACTCTAAATGAGTTATGTGTACTGTGAGCGTCCTAGGCTTGCACAGTTCTTGGTTTCTCGAGAAGAACCAAGGCTTTCCTGCTAGAGCTGCTTCCAACTTTGGACCCACTTACATTTTGAGCAGGCCACTCGGTTAAGGGTTAATGGTCTTTTCGTTTCTACCTTTTTAATACTGTCACACTAGGGTATGATATTTATTCTTATAGCACACTAGGTTTATCAAACTGGAACATGCTTTTCAATTACAGGTTTTGTGAAAATTGATTGCTGAGCCTCATTCCCAGATTATCTGACTCATTAGATTTGAAGTGGAGCCAAAGAATTTGCATTTGTAACATGTTCCCAGATGATGTTGATTTTGCTGGGCTGGGGCTCATACTTTGAGAAACACCATTTTGGTAGTTTGGCCTACCCCAACAGATTGAGCTTTCCAAGAATAGGAACCAGACTTCACTCATTTCTTTGTCCCCCTGCTACCAAGAAATACATAAAGGTAACAGGTCTTAATTTTGTAGCAACTGTTACTGTTTCATTGCTCTCTTTGGCTTGTTGATACCAGAAGTTAGGCCTAAAATTTAGGAAACTTCTAAAGCTTTAAGTTTGGATCAGGTTTCGTTTTAAGTTAAGCTTACCTTTAGAAACACAAAATCAAGATTCTGCTAGAATTATTTCACATGGGTCCACTTTTTTTTTTTCTTTTTGCCATTACTAGGCTGCATGGCTACCTGTAAGGAAAAATGGAGGTTATGAAATATACTGAAATGTACTAAGTTCATCTTCTTATGTGTAAAGCAAGCAGCAGATCTCAGTGAACTGATTTCTGAGCTCAAGAACAGGTCAACATCTAGTTCTCTTAAAGTAATTTTTAAGCTTAGGCTAGAATGTGCAGCAAGAAGAGCTCGTATTTTTTACCTACTCCTACCTCTTAATCTAGCAAAGAATGTCTTATGAAATTGTTAGCAAAAACTGTTTATCCTGGCAGTTACAATCATGAAAAAAATACCAATTAAGTGAAATCAAGAATGTTTAGGTTTTTATGTATTTGCTTTTAGTCTTTGGTAGTAATCATAAGCAGCATTCTGTGATTCTTCTCTTTTTCTCTCCTCAGATATCCAGAAAGTGGTACGGTAGAAATAAATGTCAAGGATCTTCGACCACGAGCTAGAACCAATTTGAAATGGAATGAACTAAATGTTGGTGATGTGGTAATGGTTAATTACTCTGTAGAAAATCCTGGTAATAGAGGATTTTGGTTTGATGCAGAAATTACCACATTGAAGACAATCTCAAGGACCAAAAAAGAACTTCGTGTGAATATTATCTTAGGGTAAGATTACTTACGCTGATGTCCTTTAGCTACTGAAGTAATCAAGGAATATAATCTTTAGGTATTATGCACATGTTCCTTAGTTAAAAAACAAAAATGGAATCTATGAAAGTTAGAAATTTATGTACTAAAGGGGAACTTTTTAAAATACGTTCTTGAGATTTTTGTATTAAGGATGGCCCTTAAATGTCCATCACTGCTTTAATGCTGGATATGTTATTTGAAAGCATCTTGTAAGTACCTGAATATTTTATTCAAGAAATCCTTGCTTACTTCATAGGTTTCTTATAGGTAATATACAAAAGCATTTCAATAGCTGTGGTTACTATGAGGAGCTATGGTGATATAATAGCAGTGAATATCAACCTAATCAGCTGTCTGCTATACTTGTAAGACTAGCTGAAATTTTCCTTTATACTAATTTTCTTCAGTTTACAGAATTTAACAAGCTGAGTAAAGAGAATTCAAAATGTAAAATATCACTCAAAATGCCAAATTTCTCCACTGTTTCCATCATCAATTCTTTTATTGGGGCGCCTGGGTGGCTTAAGTTGGTTGAGTATCTGCTTTTGGCTCAAGTCATGATCCCAGGGTCCTGGGATTGAGTTCCCGCATCAGGCTCCTTAATCAGGAGGGAGCCTGCTTCTCCCTCTGCCTGCCGTTCCCCCTCGGTGTGCTCCCTAACTCTGTCTCTGACAAACAAATAAGTAAAATTAAAAATATATATATTTTAGTGTTTCACTCAAGTGATAAATTACCATGCATTGTTTCACAACTACTTTTTTACATATAGGAAAATATTATCACCATCTTTCTGTGTCCAATTCTTTTTTTTCCTTTTTAATTTTTTATTATGTTAGTCACCATACAGTACATCCTTAGTTTTTCATGTAGTGTTCCATGATTCATTGTGTATAACACCCAGTGCTCCCTGCAATATGTGCCTTCTTACTACCCATCACCAGCCTATCCCAATCCCCCATCCCCCTCCCCTCTGAAGCCCTGTTTGTTTCCCAGAGTCCATAGTCTCTCGTGGTTCATTCCCCCTTCTGTTTACCCGCCCTTCATTCTTCCCTCCCTTCTCCTACCGATCTCCCTGCTATTCCTTATGTTCCATAAATGAATGAAACGAAATGATTATCTTTCTCTGCTTGACTTATTTCACTTTGCATAATCTCCTCCACTCCCGTCCATGTTGCTATAAATGTTGGGTAGTCGTTCTTTCTAATGGCTGAGTAATATTCCAGTGTATATATGGACCACGTCTTCTTAATCCATTCATCTGTTGAAGGGCATCTCAGCTCCTTCCACAATTTAGCTATTGTGGCTATGAACATTGGGGTGCATATGGCCCTTGCTTTCACTACGTCTGTATCTTTGGGGTGAATACCCAATAGTGCAATTGCTGGGTCATAGGGTAGCTCAATTTTTAACTTTTTGAGGGATATCCACTGTTTTCCAAAGTGGCTGTACCAACTTGCATTCCCACCAACCGTGTAAGAGGGTTCCCCTTTCTCCACACCCTCTCCAACATTTGTTGTTTCTTGCCTGGTCCATTTTTGCCATTCTAACTGGCATAAAGTGGTATCTCAAGATGGTTTTGATTTGAATTTCCCTGATGGCTATTTTTTGAACATTTTTTCATGTGTCTGTTAGCCATTTGTATGTCTTCATTGGAAAAGTGTCTGTTCATATCTTCTGCGCATTTTTTGATTTAATTGTTTCTTATGTATTGAGTTTGAGAAGTTCTTTGTAGATCTTGGATACCAGTCTTTTATCTGCAGTATCATTTGCAAATATCTTCTCCCATTCCGTGGGCAGCCTCTTAGTTTTTTTGACTGTTTCCTTGGCTGTGCAGAAGCTTTTTATCTGGATGAAGTCCCACAAGTTCATTTTTTCTTGTGTCTCTTACCTTTGGAGTTGTGTCATGAAAAAAGTTGCTGTGGCTGATGTCATAGGTTACAGCCCATGTTCTTCTCTAGGATTTTGATGGATTCCTGTCTCACATCGAGATCTTTTATCCATTTGGAGTTTATCTTTGTGTATGATGTGAGAGAGTGGTCAAGTTTCATTCTTTTGTATATAGATGTCCAATTTTCCCAGCACCATTTATTGAAGAGACTGTCTTTTTTCCACTGGATGTTTTTTCCTTTTTTGTCAAAGATTAGTAGCCCATAGAGCCGAGGGTCCATTTCTGAAGTCTCTATTCTGTTCCCTTGGTCTATGTGTCTGTTTTTGTGCCAGTACCATACTGCCTTTGTGATCACAGCTTTGTAGTAAAGCTTGAAATCCGGCAACATGATGCCCCCAGCTTTGTTTTTTTTTTTTTTTTTTCAACATTTCCTTGGCGATTCGGGGCCTTTTCTGGTTTCACACAAATTTAAGGGCTGTTTGTTCCAGTTCTTTGAAAAATGTCATTGGTAGTTTGATCGGGATGGCATTGAAAGTGTAGATTGCTCTGGGTAGCCTAGACATTTTAACTATGTTTATTCTTCCCATCCATGAGCATGGAATGTTTTTCCATCTTTTGTGCCTTCTTCAATGTCTTTCAAGAGTGATCTGTAGTTTCTAGAATATAGATCCTTTACGTCTCTGGTTAAGTTAATTCCGAGATATCATATGATTTTTAGTGTTATTGTAAATGGAATCCATTCCCTAATTTCTCTTTCTTCAGTCTCATTGTTCGTGTATGGAAATGCAACTGATTCCTGAGCATTGATTTTGTATCCTGCCACATTACTAAATTGTTCTAAAGTTCTAGTAATTATGGGGTGGATTCTTTTGGGTTTTCCATATAGAGTATCATGTCATCTGCGAAGAGAGAGAGTTTGACTACTTCTTCGCCGATTTGAATACCTTTTATCCCTTTTTGTTGTCTGATTGCTGTTGCAAGGACTTCTAGTACTATGTTGAATAACAATGGCTAGAATGGGCATCCTTGTCCTGTTCCTGAACTTAAGGGAAAGGCTCTCAGCTTTTTTAGATTGTTCTGTTCTTTTGAGTGAACACAAGCAGGGGGAGTAGGAGAGGAAGAAGCAAAGCAGTCTCCCAGTGGAGGAGCCTGACGTGGGGCTCGATCCCAGAACACTGGGATCACGCCCTGAGCCGAAGGCAGACGCTTAATGACTGAGCCACCCAGGCGCCCCACAGATGTATCTTGAGATTCAAAATGAGTCTCTTGGAGACAGCATATGGATTTGTTGTATCTTTTTATCCAATCTGCAACCCTGTGGCGTTTTATGGGAGCATTTAGGCCATTCACATTGAGAGTGATTATTGAGAGATATGATTTTAATGATGTTGTGCTGCCTGTGAAGTCTTTGTTTCTATACATTGTAAATTTCTGTTCTGTATCACTCTTGGGGACTTTTTACTTTTATAGAACCCCCCTTAATATTTCTTGCAGGGCTGGCTTGGTGGTCACATATTCTTTCAGTTTCTGCCGGTCTTGGAAGGTCCTTGTCTCTCCATCCATTCTGAATGACAGCCTTGCTGGGTAAAGGATCCTTGGCTGTATGTTCCTCTCACTTAGTGCTCTGAGTATGTCTTTCCAGATTTTTCTGGCTTGCCAGGTCTCTGTAGACAGGTCTGGCTTTATTCTGATGTTCCTCCCTCTGTAGGGGAGGATTCTCTTCACCCTGGCCGCTGTCAAGATTGTATCCTTGGATCTAAGATTCACGAATTGTGCTATTATGTGACGTGGTGTAGGTCTGTTCTCATTGATCTTGGGAGGGGTGCTCTCTGCCTCTTGGACATGAATGCTTGTTTTTTTTGCCAGATTAGGGAAGTTCTCAGCTACAATTTGTTCAAATATCTCTTCTAGACCTTTCTCTTTCTCCACTCCCTCAGGGATGCTGGTGATTCTGACATTGGAATGGTTCATTGAGTCAGTAATCTCCCGTAACCTACATTCTTGAGATTGGATTTTTTTAAGCCAAATTCCCATTTTTCCTTTTTTTTCTATCATCCCATGTTCCAGTTCACTAATTCCTTCTTCTGCCTTGTTACCCTGGCCATCAGAGCATCCAGTTTAGACTGCATTTGATTCATAGCATTTTTAATTTCTCCCAGATTCACTCTCATTCGCCCTTATAGATTCTATATTCTTGTTAATATTTTCATTACTATTTTTTTCCAGCCTACACATCATCTTGACCATTGTTACTCTGAACTCCATTTCTGACAATTTGGTTATGTCCATATCCATCAGTTCTGTGGCAGAGGCCACAGTCTCTGTCTCCTTTCTTTGCTAGGGATTCCTTCTCCTGGTCATTCTGATGAGGAGAGGTTGCCAGGACCCAGGCAGTGTGCACTTGTTTTATAGGGACCTTAGGGATGTGGGCTTCTTGATTTTTCAGCCTGCCTTCTGGGGGGAGGGGGGCAGCCACACTGATACTCAGGCAACCCTATTTGGGTAGAGTCTCCCTGTTCCCTGTGAGAGGGGATGGGGATGGGCACCCTGTGAGCTGGTATTTCCGGGCTTTTGTTCTCTGGCAGCTTTCCCTGGCGGTTTTCTGTGACTCTTCTGAGAGTCAGAGCAGCAGTGGCCGTATCCTAGCCTCTGTTTCAGAACAGAGAGATCGCAGTCCACTCTCCACTGAGCTCTCTTGGCCACTTTAACTCTGTTTCTGTCAGTGCTGCTAAAAACCCCGCAACGTCCGGGTTGTGCGCCCCACAGCCACTCTCCCAGCCCCCGCTCCCAGGGCTGGCACATCTGTGTCCTTTGTGCTTCTAACACCGCCAGCTGCCCTGGGTTCCCACGTGCGCTCCTGAGCTCCCTGTTTGAGTGTGGTTTGCGCACGCTGCAGAGCTCCAGTTTTCAGTCTGGTCGCACGTGCTCCCGAGCACCATGTTTCAGTCTAGTTCATGTGCGTGCTCTGGAGCTCCCGGTTTTCAGTCTGGTCCACTCACGCTCCCGATGTCCTGGTTTCAGTCTGGTTTGAGTGAGCCCTCCAGAGCTCTGGTTTTCGGTCCGGTTGTGCCCACGTTCCCGAGCTCCCGGTCTCGGTCTGCTTTCTCGTGGGTACCGGTCCGCAAATCTGGCCCGCTCCCCGGTGCAGGTGGCTACTGCTTCCCGGTGCCCGAGCCTCGGGGCTCCCTTTCCATTTATCTTCCGATATCTGTGTGCAGATTCATGGTTCCCTGCTTCGTACCTCAATACTCAGTGCCAGAGATGTTCGTTTGTAGAGATCCAGATGTATCTTCCTAGTCTCAGGCTGATTTTGTGGGTGTTCAGGATGGTCTGGTAGATATCCAGCTCGATTCAGGGGATCAGCTGAAGAAAAGGTCCCCTACTCCTCTGCCATCTTTTTTCATCCTGTGGCCAGTTCTTTTGAATAGAGTTTATTGGTTGAACAGTCACTAATTTATTTTTTTTAAAGTCTGTTAAATTGTTTGTAGTTCTTACAATATTTAAGTGAATAATTTCATATATGAATTTTGTGCTTTGCTGTATTTTTTTTTTTTTTAGAAGGAATTCTTATGAATACATTTTTGTCGAGCATTGGGGATTCTAGAACAATCCTGGCAGTTGTGTATGTGTGTGTATAGGAAGCAGCCAGGGCACCTGGGTGGCTCAGTCGTTAAGCGTCTGCCTTCGGCTCAGGGTGTGATCCCAGAGTCCTGGGATCAAGCCCCACATCAGGCTCCTCCGCTGGGAGCCTGCTTCTTCCTCTCCCACTCCCCCTGCCTGTGTTCCCTCTCTCGCTAGCTGTCTCTCTGTCAAATAAATAAATAAAATCTTAAAAAAAAAAAAAAAAAAAAAGGAAGCAGCCACACTAAGATTCTTGTCAAGTTCTGATTAATAGAATTATTATATGTTATATATAATATATTGAATAGATATATAATGTGGATTATATGTTAAATATAATGGATATATTATAATAAATCAGATTAAGTATCTTCTTATGATTAATAATACAGAGTAGGGGTCAGTTAACTACAGCTCACTGCTTGCCTGATTTTTATGAAAATAGTTACTGGAACATGGTAATGCCCTTCATTTACGCATTATCTATGGCTATTTTTGTATTCAGCATTGTTCAGTGGTTGCAGCTGAGACCCCCTGGATTGCAAACCTAAACTATTTACTCTCTGACCCTTCATGGAAAACGTTTGCTAACTCCTAAGATAAAAAGAATGTTGTGAGGTGCTGAAAATAGCTTATATTTTAGAAAGCAGTTTCAGAACTTTCTACAAACAAAAGTATGATTTTGTTGCCAGGTAAGGATGTAACTCAGGCTTCTAAGCAACTTGAAAATTGGATATGGATGCAAATCATGAAGAAAAGGAAAAGGCCTATACATAAATGGGTTATATAGGGGACCATATAATGTACTTGAGTGTAAGAAGTACAATACAGCATGTGTATATGATAGGAGGAGATAACAGTACTCAATAGCATAGAGTTTAAAATAAAAAAAAAAAGCTTGCTCTTTAAAAAAAATGTTCCCTGTGTGATTCTAAAGTATAGTTAGAGAGGAGCACCCTGGCTTTAGGGACTAGAACTAAGATTGAGTGGAAATTATCGATGGTCAAATATTGGCTCACTAGAGAGAACAGTTACGTGATAGCTATCCCAAAGAGTAAAACACATTGTCCTGTAAAATATTATGTTCTCTGTCATGTAAGTTTTTACTAGACGTGTTAGGGACATAAGAGCTTAAAAAGGAGTCAGTGTGGCATGTGGCTGTGGATAGGATTTTTTTTTTCCATGGTTAGAAATCTTTTTACTGGAAAGAGTGGATAAACAGCAGAATGAAAGTCTTAATGTATTCTGCTGTTGACAGCTTTGGGCTGTTACAAACTGTGCTGTCGTGACATCATACCTGTTGCTTATGTGCATTAGTTTTTGTAGGCTGCATCTTGCCTGGTAGAATTGCTGGGTTTAAGTAGCTCTATCAGATTACACTTCTATAGCAGTATTAGAGGTCCCATTGCTCTGCATTCTCATCCACACTTAATTTGGTCACACTTGAATTTTTGCTAAGCAGAGGGGTATATAATGAAATAGTATATCATTACGGTTTTGATTTGCATTTCCTTGACTACTAACGAGATTGATAACCTTATGTTTGTTGGCAAATTTAGATACTTTTTGTGAGGACCCTGTTCCAAACATTGTTTTGTTGTTAGTCTGTATTACTGATTTTTTTTTTAAGAGTTCTAATTATGAAGACTTGACCATTTCAGTTATGTGTAGAGAAAGTATTTTTGCTTTTATAGCTTTTTTCATGTTTTGAATAATAGTCTTAATTTTAAGTAGTTTATTAAATTTTTCCTCCTGATGCTTATGCATGCTATGTCTTAAACCTTCTGGGTTTGGGTGGGGAGTGGGGGCTATGGGTGAAGGTGGTCAAAAGGTACAAACTTACACTCCAGGGATATAATGTACAGCGTGGTAACTATAGTTAGCAATACTGTATTGTATATTTGAAAGTTGCTGGAGCAGTTCTTAAAAGTTCTCATCACAGAAAGAAATTACAACTATCTGAGGTGATGGAAGTTAACTTTTTGTGGTAATCATTTCAGTATATACATCTATCAAATCGTTATGTTGTATACCTTAAACTTACACAGTATATGTCTATTATATCTGAGTAAAACATGGAGTGGGCAGGGGAGAAACTTTTCTTACCCAAAATGCATTAAGATACTCTCCATTATTAAAAAAGCTTTGTGTTTTTGCCTTTCTTTAGTGGGTCTTTAATCCATTTGAAGTAGGCTTTGAGGTAAGGGTTTGACTTCCCTTGATATATATGGATAATCATTTTTCCTGGTAGCGCTTATAAAAAAAGCCCATTTTCCCCTCACTGGTCCTCAGTATGACCTCATATCAAGTATGTAATTTGATGCATCCATCTGGTTTCCATTCTGTACCATTGGTCTATTTTGTGTATCCTAATATCAGTTCCACATTTTAATAATACGACAGAACAGGGCTTCCTACCTTGTTCTTCAGTAGTTCTCTGTTTTCTTGGGTCTGTGTGCTTTCATTTCAGTTTTCCAAACCATCCTGGTAATTTAAACATAAAAACCATTGGGAATTTAATATACTGTGTTGACTCTAACCCAGAAATGTGCTTTTTCTCCATTTATTTAGGTCTTTAATGTGTTTTTCTCATATTTTTATTAGGTTGAACCATATAACGTGTTTTTATACGTTCAAAATAATTGAGTGATGGCAGTTATATGGTAGAACTTGATTTAATATTCTCCAGAGATCTGATCATATATGAGTCTGTTATCCTTACTTAACTTTAGGTATTACTTATTGTTCCGATAAATGCAATTTTGGGGGTGGGGGTCACTGATATACAAGTAACCTTTGATCTTGGATCTAGTAGCCTTACTAGATTTATTAGTTTTAATTTACATGTAGATTTTTGGGGGGGAATTTTTATGATTGTAATCATCTCTGAATTATGACATTTTTGTCTTTTAATTTTTTTAATTCACCAGGTACCCTTTAGTACATTGTTCAAAGGATGTGGTAATAACAGGCATCTTTTTTCTCCCTTACCTCTAAGAAAAACCTTTCAAAACTTCACCAATAACTATAGTACTTGACATAAGCATTTTGTGAATATGCTGTCCTGGGTTTGCATTGGCAATATTTTGTGTGGAATTTTTGCATTTGTGTTAATGAGTAAAATTTGCATGTTAGTTTTCCTGTCTAGCTGTCCTTCACAAATTATTCGGTTTTTATAAAATAATTAGAATATTCTTTGTCTTTTGGTGAAGTTTTTTTGTCCTTTTCGTGGCTGTTTGGTAGAACTTTTCAGTAAAGTCTTCTGGGGCTGAGCTTTCTTTGTGGGAAGGATTTTTATGATTAGCTCAATTTCTGTAATGATAGGGAGACTCTAATTTTCTATTTCTTGAAATAAAATTTTATTTTTTAGGTACTTGATTTTATCTAAATTTTATTGTCATAAGTTTATTTAACCTCATCTTTTAATGTGCAGTCTTTATTGTGATGTTCCTTTTTTTATTCCTGAGTTTAGTTTGTGACTTTTTAATCTGTCCCCCCAGAGGCTTATGAGTTTTATTAGACTTTTATAGATAACTAACCTTCAGCTTTGATACACTCTCTATTGCTATATTGAAGGTACAAAAGGAGAAATAAATATAGGACATCATTTTTAATCTAGGATATTTGATAAGGGAACTTGGAGTTAAAGTTCATGCTTGTTTCTTTTCTTTAAAGATCTCATCTGTTTGTCAAAGAGAGGGGCGGGGGCACAAGTAGGGGGAATGGCAGGCAGAGGGAGGAGTGGGCTCCTCGCTCAGCGGGGAGCCCAATGTGGGGCTCCATCCCAGGACCCTGGAATCATGACCTGAGCCGAAAGCAGATGCTTAACTGACTGAGCCACCCAGGGGTCCCTCTGTTTTAAATTTGTGAGTACCAAAAAGTGAATATGCTTAAACTGTCTCATGATCAAATTCTATTTTTAGTGTCATTTTCTGTTTCTATTTTAGCTTTGAAGAAAATTCAGAACAAAAGTTTGTGGAGTTTAAATCCATTTTCAAAATACTTTGTTCAGTTACTATTATGATGCATATTGCATTTAATACCATATGAAGTTATACTAGTTTAGATATAAGTAGAATTTGATTTCTATAACAAGAAAATAATTTATCTAAAGCTAAAACTGAACGGATGGATGTACTTTATGTTCAGTGCCATTTTTTTTATAGGGCTTTATTTACTAAATTTTATCCATACTCATTTATCATCAAATCTCTTTAGTGATATTTTTAACATTCTTATACAGTACAACTTTGGTGTCCATTATCAAGTTATAAATCAGAACTCACTGAATTTTCACCTTATTGGCCTCCTTGTGGAGCTTAGTCATATATATATAAATATGTTTCTGCTTTGGCGCCATTGCACTTGCTGTTCCCTCTGCCTGTTCTGCTCCACACAGATACTCATTTGGCTTGCTCTGTCTCTTGTCTCGGTTCTTTGATCAGACATCACTTCAAAAGACATCTTTCTTGATTGTGTTGTATAAAATTATATATGCACATGCCAGGCATAGATTCCTTGAGCTCTTTCCTTACTCTTATTTTTCTTTATAGTATTGATTATCATCTGACATTTGTCTCTCTTGGCCTACTTGGAGTAATTTCCTATTCTTGCTGTAATAAATTACCACAAACTTAGTGGCATAAACAGATAACTTACCATTTTACAGTTCTGTAAGTCAGGAGTCTTGTATGGATTTCACTGGGCTAAAAGTGTCAGCAAAGATGTGTTACTTTTTGGGGACTCCAAAGGAGAATTTGTTTCCTTGCCTTTTTCAGATTTTAGAGGCCCCCACCCTCCAATTCCTTGGCCCGCTGCCCACTTCTTCCCTTTTTAACATTACGTATAGGACTATTCTAAAGTTCCCCTGTAATTACCTTGGGCTACCTGCATAATCCTATTTCAAGGTCATTAACCTAATCATGTCCACAAAATCCCTTTTGCCTTGTAACATAATATTCCCATGTTCCCATACTTAGGACCTAGACATCTGTGGCACCTATTATTCTGCCTGTCCTACTACTGAAACATTAATGCCCTGACTTTTGTTGGCTGCTGTGTGCCAGGCCATGTTCTAGGAACAAGTTATAATGAGTATTTGGTAAATAGAGTATTTCACAGAATCTGAGATTAACAGGTTTTTTTTTTTTAATTTTAACATCTCAAAATGTATCTTAAAATTGCTATTGGAATGAAGTTGGGTTCTTTCAGAGATTTGAGTTTGCTTCTGCTAGGCACCTTGGAGTACCATGTAACTTAAAATCTCTAAGCTTCTTCAGGTGGTATGAATTCATATCTGCAGAATGGCATGAATCATACCTTTGTGGTTCAATTCTTGGGGTACTTTTCCTCCTTTAACTCAGTGATAACATTGAAAGAGGCATGTTTATTTTCTGTCTCTGCCTGCAAGGTGGTTAATTTATCATTTATCCTAAACTCTGAGAAGACCATTTGGTATCCTAGCTTTGAGGGTCCTTCTTAGACACCTTATTTCAGACTTTTTTCTTTCTTATAATTTCATAAAATAGTGTATCTTATAGTTGTTGGCTTCCATCTAGAGTACCAACTTTGGGGGTGGTTCTTAGACTACCCATTGTAGGCCAATTTATTTTTTGGTAGTATTAAATAATATATTTTACAATTGTTGGTTTATTAGGTTCAAATGAAATGTAGTATTGAAGGAATATTCATGTTTTTGGTGTGATTTAGGTTTCATCAGCTTTGTGCAGAAGACAAGGGTGTGGTAAGCCCCCAGCTAAAATGATAAATGAGTGAAAAAATAATTCTAGTTTTGAAACTGTTTTTGTGATATTTATTGAAGCACCTAATTAAATATATTTAAGGTTTCTGTTTCCAGGTAGGATGGAATAGCTGGCAGTAATTAGCATTTTTACAATTAGAAGATCCAGATCAAATACTGTTATCATCTGTTTGAAGGCAACAGAGAGGCAAAGAGAACTACCAGGGCCTAGGGACTCTGGAATGGGAAGAACCTTAGAAGACAGTTGGTTTTTATAGTTGCTTTTTGCCCTGGGAACTTTGCTAATTATGGATGCAGAGCAGATCTAATTGAAAGCAACTGGGAGCGTGGTGGAGACAGAAATCAGAACTTTGGGCAGATAATGGGGATGGCCTGTATTCCTCACAAAACTTTTGCTAAACACTGGGGTTTTGCTGGGCAAGAGGCTAAAAATGTAAGTAAACAGCACGGTGGAATTTTCAGCAGTCTTAGAAGGCAAACATGGATTTGGGGATCACTGGTGGAATGATCCCACAGAGTATACAAAATTCTCTTAGTTGAAAACTGTGGATGGTTAAGACAAATATGTAGACTAAATCTCACCAAGACTATAAACAAGCCTTGCATCAGCATAGTTGCTGAATAAAATGTTAAACCACCACAGTATCTCTCCAGCAGAAGGAAGATTGCTCCTTCCTTATGGTACAGAAACATCTGAAGCCTCCTCTAATGTTTTATATTTATAATGTTGAATTCTGAGGTTTGGTTTGCTAACATCTTTATCTTGGCTTCATTTTTTTGTAACCTGTTTTCATTAGAAGTGGATTTCTAAATTGAGAATTTTTTTATATGTGTTTTCAGATGCTGTTCCATTGTATTCTAGCATACATTGTATCTGATGAAAACTCAGCTTATATTCTCTTTGTTTTTATCTCTAGTTTTCAGCAGCATTATGCAGTATGCCACTGTGTTTTCTTTATATTTATCCTGCCATGAAGCCAAAAACACTACCAAAAGACAGGGCCACATAGTCAAAAACCAGAAGAAAAACCAGCAATAAAAATGAAACTGATCTTGGGGCACCTGGGTGGCTCAGTTAGTTAAGCATCTACCTTCTGCTCAGGTCACGATCCCAGGGTCCTAGAATTGAGGCCCAGGACAGGCTCCCCACTCAGCGGGGAGCCTGCTTCTCCCTCTCCCTCTGCCCACTTGTGTGCTTGCATGTTCTCTCTCTCTTTTTCTCAAATAAAATCTAAAAAAAAAAAAAAGTGTGTATATATATGTGTGTGTGTGTGTGTATATGTGTGTGTGTGTATATATATATAAAATATGTTCTTGATAATTAAAAGTTCTCAGACAGGGATTTTAGAATAATTATGATTAAAATGCTCAAGAAAATAGATGAGAAGATGGAGAATTTCAAATGAGAATTAGAATCTATAATCACATGGAATCCATGAAATCACTCTAGAACTGAAATATACAGTATCTGAAACTAAGAGTTCTTTAGATTGGCTTAATAATAGCAGAAGATAGGAGTAGTGAACTCAAAGGCAGGTCAGTGAAAAATTTGGATAAATTGACATATGAAAAAAAGTAGAAAAGACTGTTGGACATATGGGACCTGGTAAAAGGGGTGCATTACATGTACTTGAAGTTCCCAAAGAAGAGAAGGGTGAAAACAATGTTTGAAAATATAATAGCTAGAATTTTCAAAAGTGAGAAGATATCAGCCTAGATTGAAGTCCTATGAACCCTAAGCAGGATAAATGTAAAGAAAGCACAGAGGCATATTGTAATGCTGCTAAAATCTAAAGATAAAAACAAAAGGAATATGAGCTGAGTTTTCATCAGAAATAACAAAAGCTCTAGAACACAAGGGAACAGCGTCTGAAAATACTACTAAAAAAATTCTCAACTTAGAAATACATTTCTAATGAAAATAGATTACAAAAAAAGTGAAGCCAAATAGTGATGTTATCAAACCTAACCTAAGAATTCGGTACCAATAGACCTGCACTAAAATACTAAGGAGTTCTGTAAGAAGGAAGGTGATTTCAGGTAGAAATATAGAAATACAGGAAGGAATTAAAGAACAGAGGAAGGGTAACTATATGAGTAAGTGCAGACTTCACAACACTAATGAAGTTTATGTGTAGAATAAAATGCATGACAACAGTGCAAAAGTTGGGGGTTGATAAATGAAGCTGTGAAATTCTGACATGCTCAAGGAAGTAGTGCAGTAAAACTTTGATTTCTTGGGTTTATTTACATGGTATATTCTGTAAGAACCACTAAATTAAAATATTTTAATAACATTGAATATATGTAATTTATTAATATATAATTTAATATAACAATATAATTTTAATAATTAAATATAACTAAAACTATTAGCAAATTAATAGGGTGAAATGGAATAATTATTAGAATAAACCAAAAGAAGGCAATCAAGAAGAGTAAAAGAAACAAAAAGGTAGATAAATGGGAAACAGTAAAATGGTAGAAACAAACCCAAATATGTCAGCCATTTATGTTAACTAAACGTGAGCTAGATATTACAGTTAAAGATGAACAGGATTAAAACAAAAACAAAATCCATATGCTGCTTATGAAAAAGATTCCTTAAATATGAACTCACATAAGTTGAAATTACAAAGATGGATGGGATTCCAGGTAGATGACAACAGCATAGATTTTTAATCTCCCTAGATGTCCTTATACAATCATATAGAACAACTAAAATATCTAATCCAAACTTCATGGGCAACATCTTTAACCATTCAGGCTGTTGTGGTATCTCCTAAAGGAACCAAAATAGCTGGTGGGATAAATAGCTGAAAGCTTACAAGACCAGTGTGGTAGCGGTAGCTGTGCAAGAGGTAGGAAAGGGTAACTACCCAAGAACTCTGAAATGATAGAACTAGTTCAGCTAACTGTTTTGAGAGGGGCAGCTATGTGGCCATTTCTCAAAATGACCCCCAGTATTTCCTGCTTCCTGGTATTCATACCTTGCGCACAGTTCCCACCCACATTTTACTTAGGGTTACTCTTGTGATCAATAGAATATGGCAGAAGTGATGTTTTACCACTTCCAAGATTCAGTTATAAAAACATTGAAGCTTCCATTTTGGGCTCTCAGATGACTTCATTTGGGGGAAGCCAGCTGCTGTGTTGTGAGGATTCATACATCCTAGTGGTCTTGCCCTAGTTGAGCCTTTAGATGACACTGTAACTCTGGTCAACAGCCTGACTGAAATTTGGCAACATCTTGAGCCAGAACTGCCCAGCTGTGCTGCTTCCCAAATCCTGATTTGCAGACACTGAGGTAATTTATGTCTAAAGCTGCTAGTTTTAAGATGATTTGTTATGTGACAACAGAACTAATCCAGCAACTGAAGCTAGAAAGGGTATGCACATCAGTTTAGATGAGTACAAGCAGTTTGCAATAAGATTTTGAAGGGATTAGCGACCAGCGAGCTCTTGAAATTATCTAGCTAAAACTGTTCCAGGACAAAGCCCCATATAGAAAAACTACTGGAAATACAGCCCAAACTGAGTAGAACAGGGACAATAAAGATAAAAAGAAAAAAGATTCAGTTAAAAATAGGGAAGGAGAAAAGAGCCAGGAAATTAAGCTTCCATAGTAGTTATCCCTTTAAAAATAATTTGAGGCATAATTTATATACAACAATATGCACTATATATTTTTTGTACTATATATTTTAAGTGAATATTGGCAAGTATGTATACCCATGCCACCACTGTAATCAAGATATAGAACGTTTTCATCACCCCAGAAAGTTCTTTTGGGCTCCCTTAGGTATCTGCACAAACCTCAGCCCCAGACAACTACTCATTTGCTTTTTGTCAGATTAGCTTTTAGTTGCTATAGTTTTGAATGCTTCTCCAAAAAATAACAAAAAGAGTGAGTTCTTTGGAACTCTATAGCTGTGAGCTAATAAAGCTAAGTGAAATTATACCCTCCAGAAGTTCAATACATTTAATTTTTTTTTAAAAGGCATTGATGTCAAATTACATATTAAATTAGAAGAAAAAGGAAAAAAATGTAAGGATGTTATCTTCATTCCTTTTAGGGAAAGTGTCACAGAAAGACATGCATGAGTCAAGAAAAGATGGACTACGGATTTTAAGTCTAGCCAAACTGCCCTTCAGAATAAAGGGTGGAGACAAACTATCATTAACTTGGAAGAACTAGGGGAGCTATTCTCATGAATGCTTCCTGGGAAATGTTCTAGAGAACTAGCTTCAGGGCCATCAAGATTACTGAAGAAAATTAAACAAAAAGAGCAGTGATAAACATCAAAAATATTTTTACATTTAGGGACACCTGGGTGGCTCAGTCAGTTAAGCATCTGCCTTCGGCTCAGGTCATGATCCCAGGGTCCTGGAATCAAGTCCCACATCAGGCTCCTTGCTCAGTGGGGAGCCTGCTTCTCCTGCCTGCCGCTCGCCCTGCTTGTGTGCTCTCTCTTTCTGACAAATAAATGAATCTTAAAATATTTTTACATTTAGAAGTTGGGACTAAAAGAGATACATAGAGAAGAAAGTGTAGTATGTCATGATTATATGATCTGACATAGAACTGTAAGATGTGGGTGAAAATACACAAAAGAATTTAAAATTGTGGGGCGCCTGGGTGGCTCAGTGGTTAAGCGTCTACCTTTGGCTCAGGTCATGATCCCAGTGTTCTGGGATCGAGCCCCTCACCGGGCTCCCTGCTCAGCGGGAAGCCTGCTTCTCCCTCTCCCACTCTCCCTGCTTCTGTTCCCTCTCTCGCTGCCTCTCTGTCAAATAAATAAATAAAATCTTAAAAAAAAAAGAAAAGAATTTAAAATTGTTTTCAGTAATCATGATGACAACAAGTAAGAATGTCTCGTGTGTAATGTGGGATAAGGCAAAGAAGTATTTGTAACATTCTAATTTAGACATCCCTGGTATCTTTGATAACTAGTATTTTCTGACTGGGGAAAAAGGAGAGACAGACACATAATTGTTTTTAAAAAAGTAAATTTACCCTTCTGTTCAGAATTTGAACAAAGCGTTTATATGAACTCATGAAGTATCTTGTATGTGTATTCATGTGTATGTTTAAATTTTGTAGCGCTGTCCACTGAAGAAGCCTTGAAACAGTGATCAACTTAGTTGCAGGAAGCTTTTCTAGTGCCTGAAATATGGCTTTGAAATATTATTTCTACCCAAAAGAAATTGGGATTCCTTATAGATAGGACTCCAGGCTAGAGGCAGAAAATATGCAAGATGAATTTGGAACCTCTCGTCTCAGGGATAACAAGGAAACCCACAAACACTGTTAAGTTCTTGTCAGATTTGGGAGTCAACTGGAAGTTCCTATTAGCCAAAGAGAGACAGTTTGAACATCAACAAGGAAAATAGCTACAGTGGTTTGAAGCACCTCAGATATGTATGTAAATTCCTAGTAATATAGAATTGGTGACCTATATAGGACATTAGGGAACTATTTAAGTTGCCAAAGAAAGCACTTAATCCATATTTTTTATATCATGTATCACTGAGTCACCAAATAATTGATGACGTCAAGTTTCTTTCTATTGAACTCTAGCAAAAAAATTAGAAAGGAATGCTAGAACTGGAATAGCAACACTTTCTAAACCCCAGTGAATTAATCTTAGTATTGAGTATTGATAGCTGCTATCATAGGAAAAGACAACTAAATAAAGTAGGTGCTTCCTAATAGAATAGACCTATAAATAGTTATACCAAAACATGAACCTGGATTTGATTAAGCATTTCTAAATGCAAGGATTGACATTATTTTGTGTGTGTAAAGGGCCAGATAGTAGTTTTAACCCTCGACAGCCAAATGGTCTCCACCGTCACAGCTACTCAGCTCTGCCATTGTAGCACAAAACCAACCACAGAGAATGCATAAGTGAGTAGGTGTAGCTGTATTCCAGTAAAACGTTATTTACAAAAGCAGGCAGCAGACCAGGGTTTTTGACCTGTACTCTGGATTCAGCTACCAACTTACTGGAAATGCAAATAACAGAAAAAGCCTATTTAAACTACACTTTGGGAATGCAAATATCAGAATCAAAACATTGGGCCACTCTATAGGACAAATGGTGGTGGTTCTTTAAATTGTAAAGAAGGAAAAGATAATGTGGGAATTGATTAGAGTCTTTAAAACACAGGCAAAACTATATGATATGCTTAGGAAGACAGGTTTTGTAAGACTGAAGAAAATTAAGGTAAATATGATTCTTAGAAGGGAATGAAAGAGATTGAGATTGGGAGGGAGCATGGCAAGGGCTTCTGAGGTAAACCTTTCCATCTCCTGTCATGGTGACTACAGGATGTATACCTTATAACTGATTAAACTATACATAGATAAATGCAGTTTTCTGCATTTGTGGATATCTGACATTAAAAGTTTTAAAAGTTTTACATGTGAAAACACGGGAAAAGTCATCAAGCAAATTCTAACCAAAAAAAAAGTACACTTTTGATATAGAATGCATTACTAGAGATACAAAGACATTTTATAAGATGATTTAAGAGTCCTAAATCTGTATGTACCCACTAACATAGCTTCAAAAATATAAACCAAAGTTGACAGAGTAAAAGGAGAAATCTATATATAAATCCATAATAATAGGAAACTTTGAAGAAGTGTATGTAAACAGGTATAAATTGTGTCTGTGAGGAATATGGCTTAATATCCAAAGGACTTTTCTTTTTAATAAGTCATCTTTTTACCCGGAGACTTACTGTATTTACTGGAAATTTGTTTAAATCTTTAATTTTGATTAATAGAGTATCATTTTACCTAGTGTTTAAATTAACAAGATACCTATCTTCTAGCCAGATAATCTAGGTGAAGTCTGTAACTTTTTTTTCCTAATATTACACTTAAAGTTACACTTAACTGTGAATAGTAACTGATCACTGTTGGACTTTCCTGCCATTGGAAACAATAGCTCAAGGTGATTAGAATAACTGGAATCCCAATTTTAAATCAACAAAGTTCAGTGGGTTTCCCAAATGACTCTTAATTGTTTGTACATGGTTTAGATTTTGCTGGCAAAAGTTAACTTTTCTTCTTTTTTCAAACAGGGGTTCTGAAGGCAAATTAAATGACTGCCAGATAAGATTCGTAAATGAAATCTTTAAGATCGAGAAACCTGGAGCTCATCCCCTATCATTGGCAGATGGAAAGTTTTTAAGTATGGATTTTTCTTATGGGTTTAGACGACATATGTTGTACTTGATTGGTATTTTAACCACCCAGAAAATAACTTTTGAGAAAGTATAAAACTGTGGATCATACAACCATTTTCAAAACAGTTTTGATCTAAGATCCATTTTGGTTTAGTGGATTTATGGATTTTTGTCAAATCACAAAATTTGTTTTCAAAAAAATATTTTCTTGGCCTTTTATTGCTGTTTTCTTGTTTTCTTGACTATAGATTCTGTCCAGATAACCCATTCAGTAATTTTGTGGCCACCCAAGATTGATTTTTAATAACGAGACTTATTTTTATATGAGTAGAGTCTGACTGACAGTAGTGCTGGTTGAGCCTTGAGTTTCTGAGGTAATAAATGAGGTTTAAACAATTGTGAGAATATTGGAATGTAGCCCTGTCTTTTCACTGTGCATACTGAATTTGCTTAATATCATACAGCTAGTTGGTAACAGAGGTAGGACTAGATTCTAGCTCTTTTAATTCATGGTTCAATCACTATTTTTCCAAATAGATTACTGTCTCATACTTTCTTAATTCTGGATTTTTGGGGGGAAGCAATTTATTGGCTTTATGCCACATGTCAATAACTAGTATATGTTTTTTTAAGATTTTATTTCTAAGTAATCTCTACATCCAACATGGGACTCAAACTTACAACCCCAAGATCAAAAGTTGGATGCTCTACCTACTTGAGCCAGCCAGGAGTCTCAATATCTAATATTGTTTTAGAAAAATACTCCAGCTAAGACTTCTGCTTAACCTTTTCTTACCTAATTGTGCAAGATAATAACAAGACAATACCTTTAACAGGTCAGTAAATAGACTTTCATGGCACCAGTCTAAGCCATTCTCATTTTTTGAGACTGCAGTGCTGATATATCTAGATTTGAATTAAGAACCTTCAGGCATACTGTGTTTGAGTACTTGTATGGTTATATCCTAGGAGTGAAGGTAACTTGAGTAAACCTATTTCTTTTTTCCTTTTTTTTTTTTTTTTAAGATTGATTTATTTTATTTTAGAGGCGCAGGAGGGGAGAGAAAAAGAGAGAATCTCAAGCAGACTCCCTGAGTGTGGAGCCTGAAGCAGGGCTTGATCTCACAACCCAGAGATCATGACCCGAGCTAAAATCAAGAGTTAGATGCTTAACCAACTGAGCCACCCAGGTGCCCCTGAGTAAACCTATCTAATGTGACTTAGTCATTCTCAGTAAAACACAGTACAAAACCAAGATAGATGAGGGGTTTTTGTCTTTCTATTATCTATTAGTACATCTGCATGTATTCTGTTCTCTCTCATTCTCCATATCTCTCCTCTGCCTAATACTAATCGCATTATAGCTACAACTTTAAACTTGTATGTAAAGAAATCATTTCACAGCAATAGCCAGATTGCCTTTGATTTCAGCATTCTCCATACCAAAAATCTAAACATGTCAAAGGCATATTTTTAGGTCTGTTATGCATCCATTACTTATATGTTGTCACGGCTCCCATAGTGGAAGTGAAACAAAATTGTAATCTGCCATTCATTAGCAAGAATAGGCAGTGACCCTTCAGAAAGATAGTACTGAAATCAGTGCCTTTTCCCTTCCCCCTCTCTCATTTCTCCAGTATGGTTCCCCATTTCCCTGATATTGCTAGATCAGTTCTGATATGGTAAATTTCCTCACAAATGTATTGTGTACATTTGTTAGAAATTCAAAATCTAGAACAATATTAATTTAAATATAGGGGCTCATGGGTGTCTCGGTTGGGCAACTGCCTTCGTCTCAGGTCATGATCCTGGAGCCCCAGGATTGAGTCCCGCATTGGGCTCCCTGCTCAGGGGGGAGTCTACTTCTCCCTCTGACCCTCCCCCATCTCATGCTCCCTCTTTCATTCTCTCTCCCTCAAAAAAAAAAAAAAAAAAAAATTAAAATATAGGGACTCCCAGGAAGTAATCACTCTAACAATGTATATCATTCTGAACATCTTCCACTATGTACATAATTCATCTTTGTGTCTTAAAAGTAAAATTCTTCAGTTTCCTTTTTGAATTTTATATACCTGATTACCTCTGTATTATAGTTCTTGTAAGTTTACCTTATTTTAAATAAAATCTTTCCAACTATTTCTCTTGACATTTAAATTAATTTTTGTATTATGAACATTAAGATTTTTTTGTGTACATATGTATATCTTAAAATTTCAAGAAACACTTTGGCAAAAGCTGTTTGGATTTAGATAGGTTGGGGGGCAATAAATGGTACACCTCTTACTTGCCAGAGTTCTGAACCAATTGACAAATAAGATAAAAATCAACTGAGTTAGAAATACTATTTCTATGACTGGTAAAAAGTATGTTGGGGGCATAGCTTGAATGGGAACCAAAATGGGCTTGCTCACTCAATAAAATCAGCCTCCCTCTCCTAGTTTAGCCCACTCAAGGAAAGGTTTAGATCTGCATGGTATTTAATAGTTCCATTTGTTAAGTAGTTAGATCCAAACAACTTTGTGCAACAGAATGTTGTATTCCCTTGAAATCCTAAGATAACTTACGGTGCCCTGGTGAGTTCACTGCATTGCCCCTGGAACTTTGAGTCTGGTCCATACAAATTTTAAAGGCAAGAGTAAGAGTGTATGTTACCCTCTTGCATGTAGTGATGCCTGCTGTGCCTGGGCTTCATCCCTGTTATTTTGATAAGTACAGGATGAAGCTCAGGCATTTATTCTTAAAGCCCCACACTTGATTATTCTTTGTGGTTTTTTTTCTATTAAAAAAAGCTGTATGCTATTTTCATGTGTTTTTCTTTGTAAGATTCATAGATGTAAAAATGATCCTAACACTGGGCTTGTTATAATTTTATTCTTAACAGGGAAAAATGATCCTGAATGTGACATTTGTGGTGGAGATCCAAATAAGAAATGTCGTTCTTGCTCCTGTCGTATATGTGGTGGAAAACAGGAACCCAACATGCAGCTTCTGTGTGATGAGTGTAACATGGCCTATCATATTTACTGCCTGAATCCACCTTTGGATAAGGTCCCTGAAGAGGAGTACTGGTATGATTATCAGGGTTTTGTTGTTGTTGTTGTTACTGTGTTAAGAATTGAATGTGAAATATGTATTTGAACCACCAAAAGATTTCTGAAGATATATAATGTGTATTAAAGTGCTTAAAATTTTTATAGCCAGTGGTTACTTGGCATTGATAACCTTATTTGGTTATTATAATGGCTGGGGAACCGGTCTCTAGCTCATTTTTTTAATCCTTGCAGTCCTTCCTCTAATATGGAGTCTTCGTTCTTTCAAAAATGCAAATCTGATTGTGTTGACTCCTTTACATCACCCTACAGGGCCTTGCATAATACTTTTTTAGTTGATTTCTCCAGGTGTATTTCTTATTTTTCTTTCATTTTCCCAAATACTCTATACTCTAGCCAGATTAAGTATCTTTCAGCTCCTTAAGTAAGTCTTGCTCTTTCTCTTCCTCTGGGGTTTTATGCTTGACACATATTCTCTTAGAAGCATTTTCGTCTTTGTTTAACCTTCAGGATGATATTTATCCTTCAGATTTTCACTTAACTATGACTTCATCTGGGAAAGCCTTTGTGGGTGGTCCCATCAACCCCCCAGTTATTTTTAAAATTTTTTTTGTGCTTTTTAAAAATTGTTTTAAATTTTTTTTAATTTAAATTCAATTAATATATGGTGTATTATTAGTTCCAGAGGTAGAGTTCAGTGATTCATCAGTCTTACATAATACCCAGTGTCCTTACATCATGTGCCCTCCTTAATGTCCATCACCCAGTTACACCATCCCCCATCCCCACCCCTCCGGCAGTCCTCAGTTTGTTTCCTATGATTAAGACTGTCTTATGGATTGTCTCCCTCTCTGATTCCGTCTTGTTTTATTTTTTCCTCTCTTCTCTTATATGATCCTCTTGTTTTGTTTCTTGAATTCCACATGTGAGTGAAATCATATAATTGTCTTTCTCTGATTGACCTTGCTTCGCATAATATCCTCCAGTTCCATCCACTTCGTTGCAAATGGCAAGATTTCTTTTTTTTTTGATGGCTGAGTAGTATTCCATTGTATATAGATACCACATCTTCTTTGTCCATTCTTCTGTCGATGGACATCTGGCTCTTTCCTAGTTTGGCTATTCTGGACATTGCTATAAACATTCAGGTGCAAAGTGCCCCTTCATATCACTACATTTGTGTCTTTGGGGTAAATCCCTTGTGCAATTGCTGGATCATAGGGTGGTTCTGTTTTTAACTTAGAGGAAGCTCCATACTGTTTTCCAGAGTGGCTACACCAGCTTGTGTCCCCACCAACAGTGTAGGAGGGTTCCTCTTTTTCCACATCCTCGCCAACATCTGTCATTTCCTGCTTGTTAATTTTAGCCATTCTCACTGGTGTGAGGTGGTATCTCATTGTGGTTTTGATTTGTATTTCCCTGATGACAGGTGATGTGGAGCATTTTTTCCTGTGTCTGTTGGCCATTTGTATGTCTTCTTTGGAGAACTCTCTGTTCATATCTTCTGCCCATTTCTTGATTGGCTTATTTGTTCTTTGGGTATTGAGTTTGATAAGTTCTTTACAGATTTTTGATAGTTTTTATCTGATAAGACATTTGCACATATTTTCTTCCATTCTGTCAGTTGTCTTTTGGTTTTGTCGATTGTTTCTCTTGCTGTGAAGCAGCTTTTTATCTTGATGAAGTCCCATTAGTTCATTTTTACTTTTGATTCTCTTGCCTTTGGAGACCTCTCTAGTAAGAAGTTGCTGCAGCCAGGGTCATATAGGTTGCTGCCTGTGTTCTCCTCTAGATTTTTTTTTTTTTTAAGATTGTTATTTATTTATTTGCCAGAGAGAGAGTGTGCAAATGAGCATAAGCAGGGATGCAGCAGGTAGAGGGAAAAGCAGGCTCCTTGATGAGCTAGGAGCCCCATACAGGACTCAATCCCAGGGCTCTAGGATCATGACCTGAGCCAAAAGTAGATGCTTAACTGACTGAGCCACCCAGGCATCCCTCTCCTCTAGGGTTTTGGATTCCTGTCTCACATTTCTGTCTTTCATCCAATTTGAGTCTATTTTTGTGTATGGTGTAAGAAAATGGTCCAGTTTCATTCTTCTGCATGTGGCTGTCCAGTTTTCTCAACACCATTTGTTGAAGAGACTGTCTTTTTTCCACTGGATATTCTTTCCTGCTTCGTTGAAGATGAGTTGACCGTAGAGTTAAGGGTCTATTTCTGGGTTTTCTATTCTGCTCCATTGATCTATGTTTCTGTTTTTATGCCAGTACCATACTGTCTTGATGATTACGGCTTTATAATAGAGCTTGAAGTCAGGCATTGTGATGCCGCCAACTTTGGTTTTCTTTTTCACCATTCCTTTGGCTATTTGGGGCTTTTTCTGCTTCCATACAAATTTTAGGATTATTTGTTCCATCTGTGAAAAATGTTGGTGGTATTTTGGTAAGGATTGCAGTGAATGTATAGATTGCTCTACATAACATAGACATTTTAACAGTATTTGTTCTTCCAATCCATAAGCATGGAACATTTTTTCCATTTTTTTGTCTTCCTCAATTTCTTCATGAGTGTTCTATAGTTTTCTCAGTACAGATCCTTTTCTTCTTTGGTTAGGTTTATTTCTAGGTATCTATGGCTTTTGGTGCAGCTGTAAATGGGATCAGCTCCTTAGTTTCTCTTTCTTCTGTGTCATTGTTAGTGTATAGAAATGCAACTGGTTTCTGTGCATTGAGTTTATATCCTGACACTTGGCTGAGTTCTCTATGAGTCTGGCAGTTTGGAGGTTGAGTCTTTTGAGTTTTCCCGAGTATCATGTCATCTGTGAAGAGTGAGAGTTTGACTTCTTTGACGATTTGGATACCTTTTATCTCTTTTTGCTGTCTGATTGCTGAGGCTAGGACTTCTAGTACTATGTTGAATTGCAGTGGTGAGAGTGGGCATCCTTGTTGTGTTCCTGACCTTGGAGGAAAAGCTCTCAGGTTTTCCCCATTGAGAATGATATTTGCTATGGGCTTTTCGTAGATGGCTTTTATGATACTGAGGTATGTACCCTGTATCACTACACTGTGGGGAGTTTTCATCAAGAAAGGATGCTGTACTTTGTCAAATGCTTTTCCTGCATCTACTGAGAGGATCATGTTCTGTTTCTTCTTTTGTTAATGTGATCTATCACGTTGATTGATTGCAGATGTTGAACCACCCTTGCAGCCCAGGAATAAATCCCACTTGGTCGTGGTGAATAATTCTTTTAATGCACTGTTGGATCCTATTGGCTAGATATAGTTGAGAATTTCTGCATCCATGTTCATCAGGGATATTGGTCTGTAATTCTTCTTTTTGGTGGGATCTTTGTCAGGTTTCGGAATAAAGACTATACCTCATAGAAAGAGTTTGGATGTTTTCCTTCCATTTCTATTTTTTGGAACAGTTTCAGAAGACTAGGTATTAATTCTTCTTAAATGTTGGGTAGGATTCCCCTGGAAAGCCATCCAGCCCTGGACTTCTGTTTGTCGGGATATTTTTGATTACTGCTTCAATTTCCTTGCTGGCTATGGGTCTGTTCAAGTTTCTCTTTTTCCTGTTTCAGTTTTGGTAGTTTATACTTTTCTAGGAATGCGTCCATTTCTTCCAGATTGCCTAATTTGTTGGCATATAGTTGCTCATAATATGTTCTTATAATTGCTTGTATTTCTTCAGTGTTGGTTGTGATCTCTCCTCTTTTATTCATGATTTTATTTATTTCAGTCCTTTTTCTTTTCTTTTTGATAAGTTTGGTCAGGGGCTCCGCAGTTATTTTAGATGTGCCTATAGTAGTACTTAATGATTATTAAGTGCTTAATATATGCTAGACACTAACAAAGTGCTTTATATGGATTATTGTATTTAATCCTATGCAGTTAATAAGTAGAACCAGGCACTAGGGTTCAATATACTGATCAAAACCTCTACTACTTCTCTTAAATAGTCATAGCTGTGAAATGAAATCATTAGAAAAAAGACTGGGAAGAACATACCCAAAATAAGAATAAACTTTTTCATGTCATACTAAGAAGTTTTTTCTTCTTAACCTATGGAGTGTTGCTGGTGTGGAGGGTTAAGTTAAGGAATGTCACTCTCAGAAATACAGGCGTACTTCAGAGAGAGTACAGGATCCAGACCATTGCATTAAGTAAATATCACAATAAGGCAAGTCAGATGGATTTTTTTGCTTCCTAGTACATGTAAAAGATACTTTTTACGCACTATTTTGTAGTCTATTAAGTGTGCAATAACATTGTTTCTGAAAACATACATACCATAATTTTAAAATACTTAATTGCTAAAAATGCTAGCCATCATCTGAGCTTTCAGCAAGTCTTAATCACTGATGACAGATCACCCCGACAATATAATAATGAAAAAGTTTGAAATATTGCAAGAGTTGCCAAAATGGACATAGAGACAGAAACTGAGCAAATGCTGTTGGAAAAATCGCACCAATGGACTTGCTCGACACTGTGTTGCCACAGGTTTTAAGTTTGTAAAAAAAAAAAAAAAAAAAAAAAGACAGTATCTGTGAAGTTCCATAAAATGATGTGTGCCTGTAGTAACATCACAATTGGGTAGATGATATTATTGTGAAGAATAGATTGTTTTCCATTCCTTTGGCCTCTTCCCCCCTGTTGAGAAGGTTGTTATTGTATTACCACAGAGGCTGTATGGGTGGGAGAAGCAAAGGGATCTAACAACTTCTTTTTACCCGCTCCCTCTCCCTTGCATGGTCACAAACTGAATTTTACCATCTACAAACAGTAATTATATTTCCTCTAAAGTCTCATATGTTTTTCTTCCCTTTTGTTTCTGTGGAGGGTAGTTCCTGCTTCTCTAAAATACAAACCCTTCTACCTGCTCTCATAGTTCCATAACCCTTTGCCTTTTCAGGAACTTCATTCCTCTACTTAATTCTCAAATTGCCATTACTGGGTCATTCTCATTAGTATTCTGGAATCTGTTCATTCTTCCAAATGCACACAACACCTTCCATTGATCCCATTTCTTTCCTTCCTTTACAGCAAAGCTTCTGAAGAGCTATCTGGGATGATTTCCATTTCCTCTTGTCCTTTTCATAATTCAGCTCTCCAGCTGGACTTTGCTTCCCACAACTCCACTATATTTATGTTAGGGTCAAAGACACGTTCCATGTTGCCACATCCAGTGGTCACTTCTGAGTCCTCTCCTTACTTGTACTTCTCAGCCGTCTGTCTTTACAGATTTTCATCATACCTCACTTGGCCTTTCCTTCATTTGTTTGTTTTCTCATATCTATCAGATTTAAGAGTTTTCCAGAGCACTACTCACTTGCTTTTTGTCTTCATGCTTGCTTCCTAGGTGACCTGATCTGATCATGAGACTTTAAATACCAAGCTAATGGTTCTAAATTTTCAATATATTTGTACCTAATCTTCCCTGGGTTCTATATTCCTGTATTCATTCAGCTGTTTACTTGATAGACATCACAAAATCAGTCCAAGTGGAAATCTTGATTTCCATAAACACGCCCCCTAAAATCCTGCTCCTCTCGCAGTCTTCAGTAAATGCTACAGTCATCTGCTTGTTCAGGCTGAAAAGCTAAACTTCCTCTTTGATTCCCTCTTTGCCCTCCTTAGATATTCTATATCCTCGTCAGTCCTCCGTAATCTTTCTCTCCTCTTACTCTTGTCTAAACTAATGTCTTCCCTGAACTGTATAATAAACGTCTAACTAGTCTCCTTGCTTTCACCTTGCTATCCTTCTCCCATAGCAGCAGAATGATTTTACTAAATCCTGAGTCAGATTACTCATCTATTTAAAATCCCCTAGTGTTTTCCTGTTGCACTTAGATGGCATGTGCTTTGGTTTTATTCTGACCTGGCCCTGCCTGCTCTATAACCTTATTGCTTATCTCTGGGCAGTTTATTTTGCTAAACTTCAGATCCACCCACCTTTATGTTTTTTAAGGCATACCACTCCTTCTTGTGCCTCAGGACTTGTATACTTAATGTCTTTTTGCCCAGAATGCATTCCCTGGCTTCATAGGACTGACTCCTTTGGTCTCAGCTGGAATATTACCTCAAAAACTACACTATCTGAAGACACGATTTCTAATCCCTCTTAATATTAACCATGTAACCCTGATGTATTTCCTTTATAGAACTTGCCAACTTCTGAAGTTGTTTCATTGTATGTACTAGTTTTCTTTACTCTGTACAAACTTTTTTTTTTCTTTTTTTTTTTTTTTAAAGATTTTATTTATTTATTTGACAGAGATAGAGACAGCCAGCGAGAGAGGCAACACAAGGCAGGGGGAGTGGGAGAGGAAGAAGCAGGCTTACAGCAGAGGAGCCTGATGTGGGGCTCGAACCCATAACGCCGGGATCACGCCTTGAGCCGAAGGCAGACGCTTCACCACTGTGCCACCCAGGCGCCCCTGTACAAACATTTTGATCATATTTATCCCCAGCACCAAAATAGTGCCTTGTATATCTTTTCTATTTCTCCAAATCATGTTGTTCACATATTTAATCTCTGAACTCATTTTCTCACCAGAAAGTATCTGCTTTGCCACTAAGATCTCTGAAAAATATGGTTTTAAAAGGTTAGCACATTGGGTAAAATCCATTCTTAGAAAAAATTAATTTTTGGAAGCCTCCTGATTTCCCAATTAGAAAGGATTTTACTTGGTAGTATTTATTACTTTCTACTACATTTAAATTTTTGCCTTGATTTTGCATCTATATTATCACAACCTAAGTGATTTTCTGAGTCAGAGACTGAATTACATTTCTCTTTCCTCCAATACTAAACAAAATATCTCATAATTAAGCAGTCAGAATTAACTGGTGGGCGTGGATGTCTTTTTTTGCTCTACAGACTATATGGAATAATTATGAAATGGAACGTATAGGCACATTTAATATTAATGGAGGGAGTGGCCAGTTGATCTTCAGGATATCCCTCAAGTTTGCATTCCTTGGTGATATAGGAACAGCCTCATCTGATTCTATAGACATATTTATACTTCGCTTTTTAGGAATGATTTAAGGTAGCTTATAATGATATGCAAGTTATAGTAGGTTGACCAACTGCAAATAGGGTAAAGGACAAAAAGTATAGAGAATTAAAACAGAACCTGAGGATAAAGTTAATATAAACAAGCATCCTTGGATCCTGTATATTAGCTATGATAGAGTATACATTTTTGACTTTGAGAGTTTTAATAACCCAGTTTAGATGGGGATGTAACCAATTCAGTTGCATACTTGAACATTCAGTCTAGGATCATCTATTCTTGCTACTTCTATTAAATAATAGGAACTTCAAATGAATAAATTCCATTCTCTGGGCTAGTGATAAGATCAGAGTTCATGGGCACCTGGGTGACTCAGTTGGTTAAGCATCTGCCTTAGGCTCAGGTCATGATCCCCGGGTCCTGGGATTGAGTCCTGCATCCTCCTTGCTCAGTGGACAGTCTCCTTCTCCCTCTGCTCCTAACTCCCCACTTCCAACTTGTGCTCACTCTCTTTCTCACAAAAATAAATAAATAAAATCTTAAAAAAATCAGAGTACGTGGTGCCATTTGAATTGGACAGCTTTGTCTGGCTTTTGAACTGAATTTGAGATTTTATGATATTATAATCCTTTACGCTCTTTAAAGGAGTGATAAGGTTTTGGTTTTGGTTCTTTTTTCCTGCTAGCTTAACCATGTAAATACTTTCATATTTAAATATTTAAATATTTTCATATTTTAATATTTAAATATTTTCATATTTAAATATTTTAATATTTAAATGCCAGCTGAAGATCTATAATATACACCAAGTATTACATCTTAAAACTTGTTCTGACCTAGTAAGGCCATTCTGTTACTGGCTTTAATATGGTATTATCAAAATTCCTTTTTCTTTTAAAGGTATTGTCCTTCCTGTAAAACTGATTCCAGTGAAGTTGTAAAGGCTGGTGAAAGACTCAAGATGAGTAAAAAGAAAGCAAAGATGCCATCAGCTAGTACTGAAAGCCGGAGAGACTGGGGCAGGGTAAAGAAGAAAGTCTCCTTTTCTTCTTAGCTATAACGTTTATGACTGTAATGCTAGTTATAACATTTCAATACCAACAGTAGTGGTGATACAAATTATATTTTCCATAGCAGAAATATTAACAAATAACTATATTATTTAATTATATAATTGTTCCTTTGTTGTAACTGCTACCTATATGTTAATGAAATCACATAAATTATATGTTGTTAATCATATAGTTAGGTTTCTATTTTATTCTCATTTTATGGGAATTAAGGGCTTTAAGATTTGACATAAGCAGTTTCTCAAATAGCTTGTTTGTTGACTTGTAGGGAATGGCCTGTGTTGGTCGCACTAGAGAATGTACTATTGTTCCTTCTAATCATTATGGACCTATTCCTGGGATTCCTGTTGGATCAACATGGAGATTTAGAGTTCAGGTATGTTTTAAATTGGCTTTGTTGAAAGGGTAAAGTTGGATATAGGTAAAATTGTAGCAATGTCAGCTTCTGTTAATTAAAAGTGGACTAACCTAGGTTTCTTCATACGGCATTCAGTTGTTAGAATGAAAGATTCTCTATAGGATGGGTAGCCTCTTCCCCATAGCTTAATACAGAGGACCATACATCATGGAATTAGGCATCAGCTATGCCTTTTCATCACTTTGTCTTGCTATTCTGATAGTTAACATTATTGTTAAGCTTTCTAGAGAATTTTTCTTGCTGAGAATTTAATATTTACAGTATTAAATTTTTCTTCTTTAAAATATTTAGTAAGTTCTCATTTAATATCATTGAAGTCCAAGAAAGCTCACTTCAGGTGTTTTGTTAGGAGTTTATCTCCCTGAATAAGTTGTTGGTCAGAGGAAGTGCCCAGATACCCAAGGATAAGATTACTTCTCTTTTACTCTTGAAGGCTCTATTATATTCATTTCTAACTTCTTTTTTAGAATGGTAATTTTATGATTATAGGGAACTTAAAAGTTATTCATCTTATTTTCTGTTTCTCAGAGACAACCACTTTAAAGTTTTAGTTGTTTCTTCTAGATTTACCTTATTTCTAAATAGCATGTTTCTCCTGCTTTTGTCTTCATATTTTAGTTTATTAACTTCTTTCAGTGGAAGAGGAGCATTTAGTTTAACACAGTCTGTATCTTCCCATCCTTGCCATGGTTATATAATTTTGGCTAAATCCATATGCGTGTTTTATGACTTTAGATCTTTAAATACAGTAAAAAAAAAAATACTACAAATAAATACAGTGTAATATTATAAATACAATAAAAAGTACACTTAGTATATGTTTAATTGCCTTGTGTTTTTTTTTGTTTGCCTCATTTTTTGGGGTATACCTGTCACTAATTTATTCCCAAATTCTAAAAGCCCTATTAATACGGTCTCAGATGAGTTTAAGGTTGTTGGCCTGAGCAACTACAAGGATGGATTTGCCATTTAGGAAGTGGGGAAGAGTAAGATTTATTTTCATCAGGACTGGTGAAGTTGGGAATCAAGTGGTCCTGTCTTCTGGAGTACCTGGTGTTTTCAAGACCTAAACTCAGGTTCTGATGCCTTTATTAGCTTCTCATTGACTTCTAACGTGTGTCTTTCCCTACCTCGATGTGCAGGCTTGGATTTCAGCTTCTTTTACTCTAAGAACAATTATATGATAAACAAATGAATTGTAATACTCCTCTCAGGGAGTTTGAAGTACACAAAGTGACACTGTTCCAGTGAGCCAAAATTGAAGATACATGGGAAGAAGCAGTAGGCCATTGAAGTAGTAGAATAGCATGAGTAAATTTAACAAATTGGACAGCATGTTTGGGTAACATTGAGTAGTTTTGGCTCAAACTTATATGCTCTATGAAGGAGAAGCTGGAGATAAGAATTAAGGTGGGGAGCCAGATTGAGACTCGAGGGTGATATGTAATACTTGGGGCTTGATATACAATATGGCCATTTAATGTATTTTAAGCAGATTTGTTCTTAAAAGTATTGTTCTGTTTGTGATGGGTAGAATTGGGTTTAAAGAGAAAAACTGGAGGCAGTGAGAAAGGATGTTTATAGCATTCATGAGTCAAACTAAGATTATAGCAGTTGAAGTAGAGAAAGATGTGTTTGAGAGATCTAGGAGATTGATCAAATTTATTTATGACCAAAATGGGTTTGAAAGAATAGAGGAGAAGAATGAGGCTAAAATGACTCGTGCCTGGGGTGCCTGGGCTCCTCATTCGGTTAAGCATCCTACTCTTGATTTTGACTCAGATCATGATCTCAGGGTCATGAGATTCTCTCCCTACCCCTTCCCCCTCCACTTGTACACACCCTCTCTCTCAAAAAAAATAAATAAATAAAATAAAATGACTCTTGCCTTTCAGATGTGGCTAGGGAGCAGTGCAGTAATTAAAGAGAAGAAATGAGATAGGAAGGGATCTGGACCACTGATAAAGAAATTCTGTTTTACCGAAGTTGAGCTATAATGACAAGTAGACATAAAATGATATTTAATAATTCTTTTGAAACTTAGAATTATAGGTCTGAGCAGTTTTAAGGTCACCAGCTTAGTACCTAAGGGATATATATAGTTGGGAAGAAATAAAGTTGGTGAGCAAAAGATAGAACTCTGGGTGACATTCAGTTCTTAGTTGGAGGCTTTTAGGGTTCAATAATACATGTGAAAGCATTTTGTAAATATAACTTGACTATTCAGAGTATTTTGAGACTCTCTTTATTTCATAGGTGAGCGAAGCAGGTGTCCATAGGCCCCATGTTGGTGGAATTCATGGTCGAAGCAATGATGGGGCTTACTCTCTTGTCCTCGCTGGCGGATTTGCGGATGAAGTAGTAAGTCACGATACAACCTTGTTCTTTAGAACCTGTCTTGATCGTTCGGTAAAATATAGAAGCTTTTTCTAGCATATATCAAATCCCATTTTTTTTTTTAGCATAGTTTTTATGTTGAAGTGGTCACTTCTGTACAAATTACAAGATAAATCAATTGGCAGCCTTTAATCTTTACATGTACTGATTTTATATATATGTGGTAACTGATTATGCAATAAGAATACATTCTCTATAGAACTCACTTTTTTCTAATTAAACTTATTATTTTGGGATGTTGTAGATTGACGTGTAGCCTTAGAAGTACTATAGATATCTATATGCCCTTTACCCATTTTCCCCCCAATGGTAACGTCTTACAAAACTGTAGTACAGTAGTATCACAACCAGGATATTGACATTAATACATTCAGGTCACTGAACATTTTCCTACCACTAGTATCCCTCATGTTGTCCTTTGATAGCCACACCAGCTGCCTTCCCTCTACCGCTCCCTAACCCCTGACAACCACTAATCTGTTCTCCATTTCTGTAATTTTGTTGTTTCAAAAATGTTTAGAAGTAGAGGGGCGCCTAGGTGGTTCAGTCGGTTAAGTGTCCAACTCTTGATTTCCACCTGGGTCAGGATCTCAGAGTCATGGGATGGAGCCCTGAGTGGGGCTCCACACTCAACAGGGCGTCTACTTGAGATTCTCCATTTCCGTCTCCCTTTACCCCTCCCCTCCCATGCTCACATGCCTTCTCTCCCTCTCTCTCTCTCTAAAAATCTTTAAAAAAAATTTAATAAGTGGAATCATATAGTATGTGACCTTTGGGAATGGCACTCTTCACTCAGCATATTTCTTAAATTGTGGCATGTATTAATAGTTTATTCCTTTTTTATTGCTGAGTAGTATTCCATCTATAGGCATGCCACAGTTCATCTGACCATTCATTCATTGAAGAATATTCCGGTTGTTCCAGTTTTTGACTTTTACAAATAACTGCAATAAACATTTGGGTGTAGGTTTTTTAATAAATGTAAGTCTTTATTTTTCTGTGATAAATGCCCAGAAGTGTATTGTTGGGTTATATGGTAGTTGCATGTTTAGTTTTTTAAGAAACTGCCAAATTGTTTTCCAGAGTGGCTGTACCACTTTACGTTCCTATTAGCAGTGTGTAAGTAAGTGATGGAGTTTCTCTGCACTCTTGCCATCATGCAGTGTTCTTGCTTTGTTTTACTTTAGCCATTCTGATAGGTATGCAGTGAGATCTCATTGTGGGCTTAGTTGACATTTCCCTAATGGCTGATGATGATGGACATGATTTGCTTTTTTGCTATGTGTATAGCCTCTTTAGTCTCCAGGTCAGTTGCCCATTTTCTAATTGGTCCTATTTGGGGTTTTTTGCTGTTCATTGAATATGTAGTTTGCAGGTATTTTCTCCTAGTCTGTTTCATTGGTTTGTGTTCATGGTATGTTACAGCTGTGTAGAGGCCAAGATGCATGTTTTCAGACAAAGGTAGAAAAGCTTGCCGTTTTTCTAACAGGCAGATATGGCAGTACGTTTACACTAGCATGGCAAAGGAAACTGAAGATGGAACTACGCAGGGTAATTATTTGAGTACTCATTTAATATGCCTATTTTTAAGTTGTATTTTTCAGAAATACAAAGGATGTTGTATAGTTTACTACAGTCAACACTAAATTTTTTTTTTTTAAGGCTCTGGAAGAAAACAAGCCAACTAACAGTAGAATCTTTTTAACATGTTTTTAGCAACAGGCCAGTTGTGTTTGATCTAGACTCTGACATTTGTATGTGAGACTTTGGCCTAATTGTTTTACTCCAGTAAACCTCAGTTTCCCCATGGGTAAAATAGAAAAAAATAGCACCATTTTATAACAAAATTACTGATATTAAATGAGGTAATTTATGTAGTCTTAGCATATAACGAGGATTCAAGCAGTTGTATTGTCTATAGCAGAGCTTATCTTAAATATACAAAACATAAACATGTAGAGGTGAAAATAAGTACCAGGTTGAATTCAGATGGTTATTACTACTCCCCTTTTTCCTCATCTTTTGAGTATAGTTAATAGTCAAACATTAAACATTTGTAGAGAAAAGTACTAATGAGCTGTTAATTATGTATCTTAAGCAATTAATTCTCAGTCTATTAAGTAATGTAAAGAATAATTCATTTTGGAGCTAAAACACATAGGCTTAGATCACCAGCTAAGATATATTTGGAGATGTTAATACGTTTTATAAGCATTTTTAATCTTTTGATCTCTTATTGCAGGCAGGTCATATCTACAGAAATAGGTGGAGGAAACCTGAATAAACTTTTCTTATTTGAGAAAAAAATTTGTTTCGAAACCTTTAAGTATAACATTCATGGAGCCCATAATCTTTGTTTTGTCCAGATGAATGGACATGAAACTACTGAATTACCTGTTGATAAACTAGTTAATATTTTAGTCTAGTAACTTGAGAATCAAATGCTAGTTTTAGTGCCCTGTGTTAGGGTAACCTCACTAGAGGAATGAGAACTCACAAAGATGATCTGCCTTTTATAGTTGTCCTGAGAAATAGTTTGCTCAGTGATCAGGAACAAATTCTGGAACCAAACTGTTTTGGGTTTGTGTCCTGGTGCCATCTCTTTCTAGCTAAGTGACCTTAGGCAAGGTAATGAACCTCTGCCTCATCTATAAAATAAGGCTTTAAAAAAAGTACTTCAGAGGGTTGATGTGAGCATTAAAAGAATCACACGTAAAATGCTTAGCCTAACTTCACAGACATACGGAGTAAATGCTAGGTGGGTGTTATCAGCAGTAAAGTGGTAGTACCCAGTTTTGCAAACACGTAAGGGGTATTTTGAGAGAAGCTGGCAGATTGAAGCTGTATACTAGATAGCTTTGAATTAAAGAATCATTAAAGGTGTCTGGGAAAAGATTAATGATCTTAACTGTGCTTTAGGATATTTATCTGATAGTCTTTGCAGGGGGGGCGGGCAGTGAGAAGATTGAGATGAAGGTCTTTTGCTTGATAAAGGTAATGGCAGGAATGGGAGCATCCAGCTCATTGTGTTATGCAGCTACTTTACAACTTGAGAGAAGTCGAGATTGGGAAATTGAGTCACTCTGGGGCAGTAGTATGCCCCCTGTATAGATGATGGCTTCTTACGTGAGGTGTTCTCAAATAGCAGGCTTCTTTAGGTTACTGACCCACAGGGGTACAACTTTGTGGAGCATGGACAACAATATGTAACAAATGTGGGCTGATCATTTTTCCTTAGGAAAATTAGCCTGAACTAATATATTGGGTGAGTTCTGACAGTCCAGCAATTCTTTTTTCCCCTAATAATAATTAAAAGTTTCTGTTGGTGTGATGAATAAAGTATTCATGAGTTAATGACATAGAATTTTAATTATTCTGACTTGATTATTTGCTGTTTGAGGAATAATCAGAAATGTTTTGTTCTTTCATTTTAAAGGCTACTTAGTTTTTAAAGCTTAGGTTGCCTCTATTATGCTGTTCTAGTCACCACTTCTTTTTCCTTTATAGCACTACCACAATTATAACTTTAAAAGTTGACAGGGGAGCTGGATGGCTGGGGGGCTCAGTTGGTTAGGCATCTGCCTTCAGCTCAGGTCATGATCCCAGGTCCTGGGATCAAGCCCCGCAAGGGGCTCCCTGCTTGTGTGCACTCACATGAGCGTGCCTTCTCTCTCTGACAAATAATTAAAATCTTTTTTTTTTTAAAGTTGACAAGGTTATGAAAGTGAGCATTGTGAAGTCAGTCCAAGTAACCTTTGGAAGACTTTCTGATTTAAGAAGTGTTCTGGGCTGCTCTAGATGTAGTTATTTATTAGATTTCCTAAATGGAATACACACTAAAGATGAAATTCCTTAATGCCTTAGTCTTCAAAATATAGACTTCAATATTAGATCAACAAAAAGTGAAGTCAAGGTTTTTGGACAGATAAAAGCACTTCTAAAACCATGAGATTTTAGTTAGGACTTAATCCAAAGGAAAAACGAGGTGCAAAGTAATTGACCTTTACAACAGACGATTAAGTAGAGAAAAACGTCATTATTTTAAGTTCAGTCTAAACTAATTAAACTCTTGCAATAAAGAAACATTGTTGGGTGGGGGAATGAGCACAATGGTTGAAAAGGAGTAGGAGATACAGTCTTCTAGTTATGGAATGAGTAAGTCACGGGAATAGAAGGCACAGCGTAAGAAATGTAGTCAGTGGTATCGTTTTTCGTTTTTTCGATTTTTTAAAAAATTTTTATGTTATGTTAGTCACCATACAGTACATCCTTAGTTTTTGAGGTACTGTTCCATGATTCATTGTTTGCATATAACATCCAGTGCCCCATTCAATACGTGCCCTCCTTAATACTCATCACCGGCCTATCCCAATTCCCTACCCCCCTCCCCTTTGAAGCTCTCAGTTTGTTTCCCAGAGTCCATAGTCTCTCATGGTTCGTTCCCCCTTCTGTTTACCCCGCCTTCGTTCTTCCCTTCCTTCTCCTACCGATCTCCCTGCTATTTCTTATGTTCCATAAATGAGTGAAACCATATGATAATTGTCTTTTTCTGCTTGACTTCTTTCACTTAGCGTAATTCCCTCCAGTCCCATCCATGTTGCTGTATATGTTGGGTAACCGTTCTTTCTGATGGCTGAGTAATATTCTATTGTATATATGGACCACATCTTCTTTATCCATTTGTCTATTGAAGGGCATCTCAGCTCCTTCACAATTTAGCTATTGTGGACAATGCTGCTATGAACATTGGGTGGATATGGCCCTTCTCTTCACAATGTCTGTATCTTTGGGGTGAATACCCAGTAGTGCAGTTGCTGGGTCATAGGGTAGCTCTATTTTTAACTTTTTGAGGGATCTCCACACTGTTTTCCAAAGTGGCTGTACCAACTTGGCATTCCCACCAACCGTGTAAGAGGGTTCCCCTTTCTCCACAACCTCTCCAACATTTGTTGTTTCTTACCATGTCCATTTTTGCCATTCTGACTGGCATAAGGTGGTATCTCAGTGTGATTTTGATTTGAATTTCCCTGATGGCTAATGATTTTGAACATTTTTTCATGTGTCTTAGCTATTTGTATGTCTTCATTGGAAAAGTGTCTGTTCGTATCTTCTGCCGATTTTTTGATTTGATTATTTGTTTCTCGTGTATTGAGTTTGAGAAGTTCTTTGTAGATCTAGGATACCAGTCTTTTATCTGCAGTGTCACTTGCAAATATCTTCTCCCATTCCATGGGCTGCTTCTTAGTTTTTTTGACTGTTTCCTTTGCTGTGCAGAAGCTTTTTATATTTTGGATTTTCCATCGAAGAGATATACTTTGACTTCTTCTTTGCCGATTTGAATACGTTTTTTATCCCTTTTTGTTGTCTGATTGCTGTTGCAAGGACTTCTAGTACTATATTGAATAATAATGGAGAGAGTGGGCATCCTTGTCGTGTTCCTGATCTTAAGGGAAAGGCTTTCAGCTTTTCCCCATTGAGAATGATATTTGCTGTAGGCTTTTCATAGATTGTTTTTATGAAATTGAGGAATGTACCTTCTATCTCTACACTCTGAAGGGTTTTAATGAGGAAAGGATGCTGAATTTTGTCAAATGCTTCTTCTGCATCAATTGAAAGGATCATATGGTTCTTGACTTTTTCATTGATGTGATCTATTACACTGATCGATTTGCGAATGATGAACCTTGCATCCCAGGGATGAATCCCACTTGGTCATGATGGATAATCCTTTTAATGTACTGTTGGATCCTGTTAGCTAGGATCTGGTTGAGAATTTTGGCATCTGTATTCATCAGGGATATCGTTCTGTAATTCTCCTTTTTGATGGGGTCTTTGCCTGGTTTGGGGATCAAGGTAATACCTCATAGAATGAGTTTGGTAGTTTTCCTTCTGTTTCTGTTTTTTGAAACAGCTTCAGGAGAATAGGTATTATTTTTTCTTTGAATGTTTGGTAGAATTCCCCAGGGAATCTATCAGGCCCTGGACCCTTGTTTTTCGGGAAGTTTTTGATAACTGCTTCAGTCTCTTCATAATTAATTGGTCTGTTTAATCAAATTCTTCCTATTTCAGACTTGGTAGTTTATAGGTTTCCGGAAGGCATCCATTTCTTCCAGGTTGTTTAATTTATTGGCATATAGTTATTGATAATAGTTTCCAATGATCCTTCGTATTTCTTTGGTGTTGGTCGTGATCTCCCCTCTCATTCATAATTTTATTAATTTGGGTCCTTTCTCTATTCTTTTGCATAAGTCTGGCCAGTGGCTTATCGATCTTAATTCTTTCAGAGAACTAGCTTCTAGTTTTATTGATCTGGTCTACTGTGCTCCTGGTTCCTAATTCATTGATCTCTGCTCTAATCTTGATCACCTTCCTTCTCGTGCATGGGTTAGGCCTGTTCTTCTGTTCTAGCTCCAGCTTCTTTACGTGAGAATATAAAAACTGCATTTTAGATTGTTCTGTTCTTTTGAGTGAGGCTTGGATGGCTATGAATTTTCCCCTTAGGACTGCCTTTGCAGTGTCCCGTAGGTTTTGGACTGATGTGTTTTCATTCTCATTGGTTTCCATAAATTGCTTAAGCTCATCTTTAATTCCCTGGTTTACCCAATCATTCTTAAGCAGGATGGTTCTTAGTTTCCAAGTGTTTGAGTTTCTTCCAAATTTTTCCTTGTGATTGAGTTCCAGTTTCAAAGCATTGGGGTCTAAGAAGATACAGGGAATAATCTCAGTCTTTTGCGATCAGTTGAGACCTGTTTTGTGACCCAGCATATGGTCTATTCTGCAGAGAGTTCCGAGTGCATTCGAAAAGAATAAGTATTCTGTTGTTCTGGGGTGTAGTGTTCTGTATACATCTATGAGGTCCATCTGGTCCAGTATGTCATTCGAAACTCTTGTTTCTTCGTTGATTTTCTGCTTAGGTGATCTGTCTATTGCTGAGAGCGGAGTGTTGAGGTCCCCTACTATTAACGTATTATTATCTGTATGTCTCTTTATTCTGGTTAAGAGTTGGCTTGTGTATCTAGCTGCTCCCCTGCTGGGGGCATAGATATTTATGATTGTTAGATCCTCTTGTTGGATACACCCTTTAAGAATAATATAGCGTCCTTCTGTATCTCTAACTACAATCTTCAGTTTTTAGTTTAAAATCTAATCTGTCTTATATGAGAATTGCTACCCAACTTTTCTTTTGAGGTCCATTGGCATAAAAAATGGTTCTCCATCTCTTCATTTTCAGTCTGGATGTAACTTTAGGTTCAAAATGAGTCTCTTGGAGACAGCATATGGATGGGTCATGTCTTTTTATCCAATCTGCAACCCTGCAGCATTTTATGGGAGCATTTAGGCCATTCACATTGAGAGTGGTTATTGAGAGATATGATTTTAATGATGTCATTTTGCCTGTGAAGTCTTTGTTCCTATACATTGTAAATTTCTGTTCTGTATCACTCTTGGGGTCTTTTTACTTTTATAGAACCCCCCTTAATATTTCTTTAGGGCTGGCTTGGTGGTCACATATTCTTTCAGTTTCTGCCGGTCTTGGAGGGTCCTTGTCTCTCCATCCATTCTGAATGACAGCCTTGCTGGATAAAGGATCCTTGGCTGCATGTTTTTCTCACTTAGTGCTCTGAATATGTCTTGCCAGCTTTTTTTGGCCTGCCAGGTCTCTGTAGACAGGTCTGACTTTATTCTGATGTTCCTCCTTCTGTAGGTGAGGACTCTTTTCCCCCTGGCCACTTTCAAGATTGTATCCTTGCATCTAAGATTTGCAAATTGTGCTATTATGTGACATGGTGTTGGTCTGTTCTCATTGATCTTGGGAGGGGTGCTCTCTGCCTGTTGGACATGAATGCTTGTTTCCTTTGCCAGATTATGGAAGTTCTCAGCTACAATTTGTTCAAATATCTCTACTAGACCTTTCTCTTTCTCCACCCCCTCGGGGATGCTGATGATTCTGACATTGGAATGTTTCATTGAGTCAGTAATCTCCTGTAACCTACATTCTTGAGATTGGATTTTTTTTGAGCCAAGTTCCCATTTTTTCCTTCTCTTCTACCATCCCATCTTCCAATTCACTAATTCATTCTTCTGCCTCATTTACCCTGGCTGTCAGGGCATCCAGTTTAGACTGCATTTGATTCATAACGTTTTTAATTTCTGCCAGATTCACTCTCATTTCTGCCCTTAGAGGTTCTATATTGTTGTCCATATTTTCGTTACTATTTTTTTTAAGCCTACACATCATCTTGACCACTGTTACTCTGAACTCCATTTCTGACAATTTGGTTATATCCATATCCATCAGTTCTGTGGCAGAGGCCACAGTCTCTGTGTCCTTTCTTTGCTGAGGGTTTCTCCTCCTCGTCATTCTGATGAGGAGAGGTTTCGGGGATGCACAGAGCCCAAATTATTGACCAGGACCCAGGCAGTGTGCACTTGTTTTATAGGGACCTTAGGGATGTGGGCTTCTTGATGTTTCAGCCTGCCTTCTGGTGGGAGGGGGGCAGCCACACTGATACTCAGGCAACCCTGTTTGTGTAGAATTGCCCCGTTCCCTGTGAGAGGGGGTGGGGATGGGCACAATGTGAACCAGTATTTCCAGGCTTTTGTTCTCTGGCGGGTTTCCCTGGTGGTTTTCTGTGACTCTTCTGAGAGTCAGAGCCACAGTGGCCTTATCCTAGCCTCCGTCTCAGAACAGAAAGATCGTAGTCTGCTCTCCACTGAGCTCTCCTGGCCACTTTAACTCTGTTTCTGTCGGTGCTGGCTAAAAACCCTGCCCCATCCCGGGTTCTGTGCCCCACAGCCACTCTCCCAGTCCTCACTTCCTGGTCCAGCATATCTCTGTCCTTTGTGCTTCTAACACTGCCAGCTGCCCTGGGTTCCCCGAGCTCCCTGTTTCAGTGTCGTTTGCGCATTCTCAATATCGGGTTTTCAGTCTGGTCGCGTGCGCGCCCCTAGTCTCAGTCTGCTTTCTCGGCAGCTACCAGTCCGCAAATCTGGCCCGCTTCCCGGTGCAGGTGGCTACTGCTTCCCGGTACCCAAGCTTGGGGCTCCCTCCCCCTTCCGTTTATCTTCCGATATCTGTGTCCAGATTCACGGCTCCCCGCTTCATACCTCAGTACTCAGTGCCGGAGATGTTCTTTTGTAGAGATCCAGATGTATCTTCCTAGTCTCAGACGGGCTGATTTCGTGGGTGTTCAGGATGATCTGGTAGATATCCAGCTTGGTTCAGGAGACCAGCTGAAAAAAGGTCCCCTACTCCTCCGCCATCTTTTTTCTTCCCCTAGTCAGTGATATTGTAACAGCATTGTCTGGTAATAGATGGTAGCTACACTTGTGGTGAGCACAGCATAATGTTTAAACTTGTATCACTATGTTATATACCTGAGACTGAACATGGTTTGTAAACTAATCAAAAAATAAAAGAGTGAACCACTATTTTGATAATGTTAGTAGAGTTAATTTGTATACTGATTTTCTTCTCAACTGATTTTGAGTACTGAATCAATAACTTAGTAATATCAATATGAATTTGTAATTAATACAGAGATATTTGTGGTCCTAGTTTCTGTAACATCTAGTTCCTTTGGCATGTTTTTTTTCACATTTAGTAGACCCTTTATACAAATTTTAGTTTTCAAATTCTTTTCCTTTTTAATGATAGGCTATTATTTCACCAAATGTAATTTAAGTGAACCTGTACAATGTGAAATGTGGGGAACTTACTAAGCTGTTAGGATTTTAATTTTGAATTTTAACAGCAAATTTGGGTATGGTGTAGATTGCTGATGAGAAATCAGATATGAAGTATTTACTAAAATGGTATGCTGTAAAATCCTACAAGAGAATATTGATGTTTATTTTAATACCATTGAATTAAACGAAACAATATTCCCAGTCTATAAATCTTATTTTGTAACATCCTAGAGATTACTCATTTATATACATAGCATGAGAATAGCCACATTTGGAGGTACTGGAAGCTCTAACTTTAAAATGATCATGTGATGTAACTTGATATAACTTGAAGATGTACTGCATACACAACTGCATTTGAGATATTTTGGCAAGTATCTCTCAAGGTACCTTGGAAGAGAACATGTAAATTCATAACATCCTAACCAAATGTTCTGACTGTAAAATAAGAATTGGCAAGATTATACTTGGGTTTAGGTATCTTAATGCTGAAAATCTTTTCCCGTAGGACCGAGGTGATGAATTCACATACACTGGGAGTGGTGGTAAAAATCTTGCTGGTAATAAAAGAATTGGTGCACCATCGGCTGATCAAACATTAACAAACATGAACAGGTACTCTTTATTGTTAGAGTTTGTAAAGACTATTTGGGCTTTGTATAAAAGTTTGATTATAGTAATATAATTTGTAAGTTAGACTATAGGGGAGAATCTTAAATTGAGAGTTAAAGATCTAAATTTAAAATCCCATTACCTGATTATATAATTATTTTTAAGCATTCTTATTTCTTCATACTACTTTTTAAATGCCATAATTCCCAGTCTTAATACATGTGTTTTACATTTAAAAAAATGTTGAAACATTTGAAGGAAGGGAACCTATGTAAGAGAAATTGAGGACAAGGTGGCTATCTACTATCCCATAGGTCAAAGTTATGTTTTACTCAACACAGATTTATTTTTTAAAGTAACAGACTTCTTTTTAAAAGAGACTTAACAAATGTGAGATAGGTTTAAGTTCGGGAGCCGCATTTGTGAGCATAAGTGAAACATCAGATAAACTTAATCAGAGCTACACTCAAGGTGCTTTTAGAATTTATAATGTCTCTTCAGTGCTATAAAAGAGGATGTTTAATTACAAAAATGACCTTTTCTACGTAAATACTTATAAAGCATTACAAAAGAGCCACCTTGTGCTGACCTTTGTTCTGTAGAAGTATTAATGACATTCCAGCTTCCATGGGAACAAAAAATGATTTTAAAATGTTTTATTTCAAAGGTGCATGCTAATAGCAATAATAAAGTGACCCAAACCATCAGATAGCAACGACCACATTATAACTTGTCATATTGATAATTTTTTGATCAATTTCATAAAGTTGAAATTTTTATATCCTATTGTTAAGGGTGTTTTATGGATTATTGAGTAAAAATGAGTATTTTTCTTTCTTGAGTCTAAATCACTCGGTTTTAAGTAGTGTGCCCTTAATTTCTGATTACCGTGTGAAGTAAAGAATACACCAATATGATTTCAAGAATTTGTTGCATACCAAATTACATACAGTCTGTTTTTATGTCTTCCTTCTATATTATTTCTGACAGTAGGATTATTTAACTGAACCAGCAGAGGAGACAGGTCAGATTTGCTGGTGAAAACATTCCTGAGGCAGGAGTCCAATCCTTAGCTAGTCTTTTTCTAGCAGAATAGCAGCTCTTCAGGAGGAATGATCTTAAAAGGAGTTAGAAAGATTTTGATGTGTTTTTGTCGGTGAAAGTATTATCTTGAATTTGCAAAAGGGCTTTTCACGTTGTCACATCTGAAAATTATATTTACCTTTTAATAACAATAGATGATTTTGCTTGAATGAGGTTTGTTTCCTAGCTTCCTACACTTGTAATATACATGGTAAATATTTTCCAAGCTTTTAAAGAATCTAATAAGTATAACCCTGTTTGCCATATGTTATAATCTTATTAGAAAATAATTGACAAGTAGTAAAAATGTTTGTATTGAAAGGAAGGTAGTGAATATAAAATATTAACTCAAAAACATTTTGGATTGACTTATAGGGACTCTGACGTCCGTTCAGTTAATTTATACATTAAGCTTTTGAGTATGCATAGTGATTGTAAAGACCTCTGGGCAAAGATACCTGTATGTTTTATAAACATGAAAACTGGGGTGAAAGACCCTTAGCTCTGCCCCATATTATACTCTTTCCTGACTAGTATATGGTCCAGTGCATTTTTGCTTCTCCACTTAAAGGTAGTTTGGCTCCTGTTTCTTGCTTTGAGAAGTTTGTTCCTATTTCTTCTCAGCTTTTCGCTTTATGAAACTGAAGAGGGCAGCAAGGTAACCTAGCCATCCTTTGTAAGGGCAGTTAGAAGCAATCGATTGAACTGCAGAGTAATGGAAAAGCCTTGTTTCACCTAGTTTGATCTTAGATTCTTTTCACATACTTGAACTACCTACATACTTATGTGAAGCTAGAAGTGAGTTAATAATGCCAGTTAGTGGTGGCAGTCGTTCTGAATGAAGGTGCCTGTAAGCACCGAAGCATTCCACTCATTAATGTGAAAATAGTATTTTTCCTTTTCCTACCTCTTTAAGAAGATGAAGTATGTATATCTCAATAGGTATTACATAAATAAGCTGGAATACTAGCCCTAGAAGGTTGGTTACATTTTCTTCTACCTCCCAGAGATTTAATGCATCTCCCTTTGAGATAAAAAAAGATAACTTGGTAAACTTTATTTGACCACATTTATAAAGTGGTTTTTTTTTTTTTAACAATATAACTGATCAAGAGATCTGGGTAGATTAGACATTTAGTCATAAGGTCAGTTTTTTTTATTTGAGCCTGCGTAGAATTATACCCTGAAAAAGTATTTTGTATCATATCTGAATTTACCAAATTGGGTGTGTATGTGTTTTAACCTTACATGTTCTCAGTGGTTTTTTTTTTTTCTTCACTTAAGTTAAGAAGTAAGTATCTGAGAAGAAGAATACAAATTTTAAATAGATTCTAGTTTGGTGGGGTTGTTTTGTTTTTTTGTTTTTGTTTTTTGGCAGGACTAAGTTCTCCCAAGAAAGGTCTTCTTACGTACCCTTACTGATTAATTACTGCTAATTGAGTACACCTGCTAAGAAGCTTCAACTAAATCAGGAGCTGCTTCTCACTCAGTGTTCCTCCTTGTTCACATGTCATCATAAAAATAGTGATTTGGAGGAGCCGAAAATCTTTATTGTCATGACTTAACACAGGCATTTGAATGCTTCAGTTTTATTTAAACTTTTTACTCGAAGTCTTTAAACTATATTATCATATTAAACTTGTTCTTTAATAGCTTCTAGATGTTAAGGATTCTCTATCTGGAATGTGGAAAGTAGACCTAGAAAGGTCATCTGTACCTTGCTGACAAATTCATTTTCCTGGATTTCTTTCTACATTATTCCAGCAATTTACCTCACTCCCTTATCAAGAATAAATACTACAACAATCACTTGCTTTAGTTTTCCAACTTTCTCCCTTCCCTCAACAAACGTTATTTTAAAAAAATTCCATGTATTTCTAGTTGTTTTCTATTATACGTGGCACAGATGTTATTACTTTCAGAAGAACCCTACAGGCTATCTGAGAACCAATCCCCTGGCTTGGGGGTGACATCAGAAAACTGATTTGTCTTCTCTGCTGGTGGGGGAAAGCATAATCCTATTATCTGGAATAATATGGAAAGAATCATAGAATCTTAACCATCAGGTAAGGCATAATTCACCTTTTAATTGAGCTAATAATGCGATTATGTACTTAAAGATTACTTGGTATAAAGACTTTGTTTTATTTTTTAGGGCATTGGCCCTAAACTGTGATGCTCCATTGGATGATAAAATTGGAGCAGAGTCTCGGAATTGGAGAGCTGGTAAGCCAGTCAGAGTGATACGCAGTTTTAAAGGGAGGAAGATCAGCAAATATGCTCCTGAAGAAGGCAACAGATATGATGGCATTTATAAGGTGCTCTATCTGGCATGACATCTTGTTAGTCATTCTTCCTGGGCTTTCAAGACAGGGTTGCCAAAGGGAACTACTCTGCTGGGTGGGCTAAAGGAAATAGTAGATCACCTTAGTTGGCATTTCTACTTTTTCTGGAAATGTAACAAATATACAAAGTGAGCTCCTAACTTTAATACTTTTCTCTTAATGTTTATTTGAAGCCCATAAGGGCAGAGTTCCATTTTGAGTTAAGCTTTTTATAAGTATATATTCACTATGATAAAACTAAATAATGTGACCATTGTAGATACTGATTCTTATAGATTTTCAAAGTCAAGCACGTTATAATGTGTCAAATAGGTTGTTTTCTTTAAAAAATGGAGGCATTTACTGCCACCATTTTTATCTATTATGCAGGAATCTATTTGTGAGCATAATCTTGTTAATATTTCAAATTTATAGCAGTGTGTACTTATATGGGAACTATCTTAATTAGGAAATAAGGTCAAAACAATATTTTTAGTGAATATTTTTTATTTCCTGTTACTACAACAAAGCAAGTATCTTTTGAAGTTACATTTAGTTTAGTCAAGTGTACTTAAACTAGTAATATATTATGAGTAAGTCTAAATATTAAACTTCAAACTACTACAAAATACTGATTTAGGTGGTGAAATACTGGCCAGAAATTTCATCAAGCCACGGATTCTTGGTTTGGCGCTACCTTTTAAGAAGAGATGATGTCGAACCTGCTCCTTGGACCTCAGAAGGGATAGAGCGGTCAAGGAGACTATGTCTACGCTTACAGGTGAGATAGCGTTTGTCTAGGCCACTTGTCTGTTCATAAAAATGTGCACCTCTCTAATGGCTTTGTGCCGTAACACTGGATACAACTCATGGCAATTGATCAGTGGACTTTAAGGGGTGAGGAGTGAAATCATGCAAGTTACACAGAAGGAAAACAAGTAAAAAGGTAGCATTCTAGGTGTCAAACTGCCCTAAGACCAACAATTGTGCTTGGGAAAACCCAGGCCTTCAATGAAAAGTAAAATATTTCCAATTCAATTGGAAATGACTTGAAGAATGACGGAGAGGGATACATAAAATTTATATAAAGGAGGCCTTAAGAAGGGAAGTTTATCCTAGAGGGCACAGGGGGTGTGTCTTTGGTAGGGGAAGGGGGAGGTGGCTTGTAAGAGTGGTCTGCTTCCTACCCTTCTCACTTTTCCTCACCCCTTTTTTCTCTTCCCCCTCAAAGCTGCTTCTCTGTCCTGTCACCACCTTTAGTGCTTTGCCTTTTTTTTTTCCCCTTTGCCCATGTTCAGCTGTTAACCCATATAAGACTTTGTTGGTTTTGTGTGCATAATGGATGGTATGGCTACATTCCCCGTCCACTGCCTATGCACCCTAGACTTTGTCCCTGACACTGACTTCAGAGCATGGTTTGAGTTCATCCTCCATCGTTCCCCATTGTTGTGCTTCCTGTAAAGACTACCAGCTTTTCATTTCCCCTGGCTCTGCCCACACTGCATGTGTAGGGGCTGAACTATGGGCAAGTGTCTGACCACCCAGGCAGGTGAGTGTGTGTTTTCTAGTGCAAGTCTGTGTCTGTTTTTGTTTTCTTTTTAAACTTGTAGAATTAATTGTTTCATTAATTAAATGAGACCCATCGGCTACTAAAATAACTGCCAAAATAATTCTTTTTATAACAGTATAAAAAAAGAACTTGTTAAATCCATTTTTAAAAGATTTTTTTCAGGTTCATTGTTCAGCAGAGCAATGTTCTAGACAGGTTAGATTTGAAACTGTAAGCAGAAGCATGTAAGCCCATCTCTTAAGATAAGTGAATAATATCATTGTTGGGGCCTAAAACATGTTGAATTTTAAATATCAGTGTTATCAACAAAGCATGTCCCCCAAAAAAGGGTAGCCACTAAAACACAAATAGATAGACTTTATTCCTTAAAGTCTAACCTTTAGCTGATAAAGAACTCAGTAATTTAGTGGCTTTAGGTCTTCTAAAAGCCCCTTCCCCCCCCTTATTTTGGGAGATAAGAAATTTAGTCCTTAATGTTGGGGGAGGAGTTGTTTTGTTTTTAAAGATTGGCTCCACAATTGAGTGTAATACCATCTGTATGAGTGCGTACTGTGCTCTGTGGTTGATCTTAACTTACCTTCATATCTAGATTCTTCTCTTCCTTAAACTTTTTAAGCCACCTATTCAAATCTCCTGAAAACTTGTCTTTCCTCTTTTAGATCTGAGACTAAGATCATTATTTTATAAAATGGAGTATCTTAACTACATGGTTTTACACTGAATTGGGGATTTTAATAGTCTTCTGTCCTTTAAATGTCTGTTTCCTTTATATGAAGTCTCTCAGTTTAGGAAAAATATAGACTCTTCACCCCTTCCTTTTTTAAATTTCTCAGCAGCATCTAGACACCCCCCCACACACTTCTTTGCAAAACTTAAATCTATATTGTACTTTTTTCCCCATCAGTATCCAGTAGGTTACCCTTCAGATAAGGAAGGGAAGAAGACTAAAGGACAGTCAAAGAAGCAGGCCAGTGGAGCCTCAAAAAGGCCGACTACAGATGGTAGGTAATGATTGCAGACGTAAGTCCTAAAAACATAGTTACTAATAAAGAAAAATATTAAGAGAATAAATTGAGAAACGAACCAGAAATTAAAAGAGATGTTTGGGAGTGGCGGAGAGGCGTGGGACTTTTTGTGTATTTTAGTAGTGTCGGTGCCAAAACAACAGCAAATGCAGTATTCACAGCTCCAAGGGAAGTTAGATGCTGCTTTATGCAGGTTATCTTCATGTTAAACATTACTGGTGCCAGTTAACTCTTTGATCTCATCGTTCTACTTGGAATCACTCATAAGTCTGCTTGTGTATTTTTAAATAAATCTAGATGATTGTCCAAGTGCCTCCAAAGTGTTAAAAACACCAGATTCAGCAGAAGCAGTTGAGGCTTTCCAACTAACCCCTCAACAACAACATCTAATTAGAGAAGATCACCAAAACCAGAAGCTATGGGATGAAGTGCTTGCATCTCTTGTGGAAGGTCCAGTATGTAAAGGTTTTTTTAATAATAATGTTCTAATATTAACAAATAGTAAAAAAATAATATCCTTTGCAAGTCAGTCAAAACTTGATGTTTTTATGTAATCCTCTCATCCAGTGCTACTACCTTTCAGAAATAAACTAAAGTAATACTTAAATGCTTTTAAATTGATTTTAGGCCTCTTAGTTGTTGGTTTTGGCCTCTCTGTGCCTGAACTTATTTATGTTGAAGGCACTGTTCATGGGAAGAATTTTCAGTTTGTGTAACACAATTTAAAACTCATTGGGAAATTTCTTGCTGTAGTTCAAAATTATCTGATGGTGTAAATCTTAAGCAGTTCAGCACATGTTTAATAGTGGTTAAAAAAAAAAAAACCTGTCGATTTATTTAAATACTTTATATGTTTTGGATTTTTTCCCCCATCTTTTGGTGATCATGAAATTTTAAAGTGAAAAGAAATTACAACTCATGTGTTGATTTTGTGTTAAGCTGTATTTTGCAAATGAAGCTTTCTTATCAAATTCCAGAAGCTGGAATTTTCAGATGTGAATTTATTCCTTCTTTGTTCACTTGCTTTTATTATGTCTGTAATTTTACTTAAAATTAGAATATTCCATCTTATTAGATAGTAACCCCTTATTAGGTGTAATATAGTTACTTTTCTGGGTTTTTTCCTCCATGCAACTAATTGTGGGTGAGCTTTAGTATCCTCTCTTGAATTTTTATCCTGTCATCTTCTAGTAATTTCTTCTTTCCAGTGTTCTCTTTATTTCTGTCCATTCATTAGCCAGAATTTCTCATGTGTCTGAGATGGGGTTAGTTATCTTTCTGTCTAAATTTAGAGAGAACTCACTTTTTATGTTGCTTTTTATTTGAGAAATGGTTATCAATATTAAGGAAGAATGTTCCTTGGTAAAATTTTTTAAACATGCATTCATATATTTATATATTCATATATGTATATTTATTTATATACATATTTTTTTTAAGATTTTAAATTAATCTCCCAATATGGGACTCAAACTTAGAACCCCAAAATCAAGAGTCACATGCTCTACCGACTGAGCCAGAGCCAGCCAGGCGTCCCTATTTATTCATTTTATTGTATTGTATTTTTATTTTATTTTATTTTTGTTTTTATTTTCTATTTATTTTTGAGTACTCTCTACCCCCAACGTGGCGCTCAAACTCACACCACCAGGATCAAGAGGCTTATGCTCTATAGACTGAGGCAGCCAGGTGCCCCTAATTTTTAAACTTTTAGAAATGGGTGAGATTTATCAAATACTTTTTTTTCTGAGAGAGAGTGTGCCATGGTGTGGGGGGTTGTAGGGGGTGATAGACTCTTAAGCAGGCTCCACACTCAGTGAGGAGAGCCTGACCAAGGCTTAATCTTACCACCCGGAGATCATGACCTGAGCCAAAGTCAAGAGTCAGATGCTTAACTGACTGAGCCACCCAGGCGCCCTTCAAATACTGTTTAGATTTATATTGGAGTCATTATTTCCTTTGCTTATAAATGTGAGATGTTGGGTTATTCTTGGTAAAACGAGGCTTACATGTTTGGAGGACAGAAGGAAAGTGATTTAGTTCTATGTGAAGTGTTACTTGCTTTTTAGCCAAGATATCCAGGCATAAAGAGAGTCTGATTCTAGTAGGTCATTTTCACTTAGAGAAAGCAAGAAACAGCAAACAGTTGTTGATAATAATCTAATTATTCTCTGGTGAGAGGATACAGCTGGTTAGGGATAACTCGAGTTCTAGTTCCTGGGTGGGCAGGAGACAAAGTACTAGATATAGGTGAAGGAAAAAGCCACCTAAGGGTACATGGAAGTTCTTTTGCACATCTGTTGACTGGATTGGAAATGTGTATTGGGTTTCACTGTGAGACTTTTAATATGTATGTCCTATTTATCAATTTAAAAAAAATTATTAGGGGCGCCTGGGTGGCACAGCGGTTAAGCGTCTGCCTTCGGCTCAGGGCGTGATCCCAGCGTTGTNTTAAATAAAATAAATAAATAAATAAATAAATAAAATTATTAAAGTGATTGTGTCCTGTGAGACTCAGTAAATGTATGCAAATCAAGTACACTTGTCAGCTCTTCTTTCAGTGTAACTTTTATATGAAATAGTCACCAGTTGACAGTTCTCAAACCGCCAAAAAAAAAAAAAGACAAAAATAATATTCAGTAGGTTATCCCACTATTGGCAGGATCTTACATGCCTGGGTGAGATGATCGTGACCTTGCTGCTAGTGATTACTTTGGATGTTTATGTAGTATTGCCATGGGCAGATTTTATGCCTATTCTCTTCAGGTAAACCAGGAATACATTTATTAAGCTAGAAAAATCAGGAGTTGGCCAATGACGACTTTTAAATAAATGCATTTATTATATATGTGTTGTACATTTTTATTCCAATACCTTCCCATCCCTACCTACCTCTTGCTATTCTCTCAGGCAAAGTGCTTCAGCTATAGTATGACCTCTGTACTATTTAAACACACTCAACCTGTTCCTCCTTCTAGGCCATTATACCTGTACGACCTCTCTGACTAGAAAATTCTCTATACCTTGATGTGGCTCACTCATTCCTGTAAGTCTCTGAAAAATCCTAGTCCTCAGAGAAGCCTTCCCTGGCTACCCTTTCTAAGAGAGCCACTCTTTACTCATGCTTTAATTTGCTTTGTTTGCTCAGTTATTACTATCTGAAATTGATTTTTTTTTTTTTGCCTGCTCTCCTAAAGGAATATAAAGTTCCATGAAAGTAGAAACTTTGCCTTTTTCTCACTTCTACCCAGATGAGCATCTAGCACATTGTAGGAACTCAGAATATCTGTAGTGCATCTTACAGGGATCATGGAAATACCAGGGAAATTATCAGTCATTAACAAACTAGTTTGTCATGGGAAAGGGTGGTTGGTATTAAAGTTTGAGTTCTTTCCATATCTCTTCTACATGGTACATTCTTTCAGTGTGTTTTGTAATACTTGTTGATAATTCACTTTTATAATGTATGTAAATAAGTTTCAAGATATAACTTTGAAATGGGATCTTTGATTTAATTTTGACCTGAAATTCTTGTACATTCTGCTTTTTTATTGACCAAAAAAAAAAGACATAAAAGTACACTCTCGTACTACCAAAAAACTGAATTAGCCTTGCAACTATTTAAAAAGCTACTTATCCTTCTAGTTTAAAGAAGCAGTTGGGTAAAATGGAACCAGTAATGGCTTTTGATGAGTATAGGAGTACCCGTTTGATCATCTTTGCTTAAGATGGCTCTACCTTTTTTTTTTTTTAAGATTTATTTATTTATTTTAGAGAGAGCACGCATGACAGCACAGGGAGGGGCAGAGGGAGAGAAAAACTTTAGCAGACTCCTCGCTGAGCTCAGCCTTATGTGGGGCTTGATCTCAAGACCCTGAGATCATAACCTGAGATGAAACCAAGAGTCTACTTAACCGACTACACCACCCAGGGGCCCCAAGATGGCTCTATCTTTTATAATTTAGTCCCAATTCGAGTAAACATTGGCATCAGGAAAATATAGGATGTTTTTAGACTGAGGCAAAATACCATAGAAGATAATCCTAGGAAAATAAGTATGTTGATTCTTCAGCGTATTAGATACTACAGAGTATTAGTGCTTTTTTTTTTTTTTTTAGCTTAAAAAATATTGAGGTTTTGTAACAGCAAAAGATTGAATAAATAATATGTGTTCATATACTGGAATTACCACCCAGCTTTTTTGAAAAAAGATCTGTATGTAATGACTTTGAGACAAGCTGTCCATGATTTTTTTTTTCTTTCAAGTTTTTATTTAAATCCCAGTTTGTTAACATATGTCTGTGATTGTTTTAAAGGGAAAAACAGTGATATCTGGAATGTGAGGTTTAAGAGGAACGTTCACTTTTTAATGCCATATATTTTGATTTTGCACCTTTTCCAGTCCAGTTCTAAGATTTAAAACTAATGTGTATATCTTAATGGAATGGAGTTTCTTCAGTTTTATATATTTACTTATGGTTACCATCACTTTGATTTAATACAAAATGTGTTATAGTGACAAAGACATTTTTCTGTAATTACTTAGAATTTTATTAATATTTTATGAAATGCTAATCTTTTTTTCTTTCCCTTGGGTACCATTCTAGAATTTTCTGAAAAAATTGGAACAATCTTTTATGTGTGTCTGCTGCCAGGAGCTAGTTTACCAGCCTGTGACAACAGATTGCCTCCATAATGTCTGTAAAGTAAGTAGATTTCTTTCTCATTTACCCTTGTTTAGGACAAAAGGGTACACTAACCTCCAAACATGTTTTTAGTGTGTAAAGCATTTTTCCATGCAGCAGAACAGTTGTGGAACCTTGTCAGTTAAGAAACATCTCATTACATTTTGTCAGTAATGCATGTTTCAATTCTACAGTAATAGCCAAATATGTATCATGTTTGGAGTTAGGAGAGGTTGCAGTGGAGAAGAGAGTAAGGTGTTGTTGCTGTTCTCTATGTTAGAGCTTATGTATGTTTCATATATTATAGTGCAAACTGAATTCCGTCTACACAATGGAATCTAAAACAGATTCTGTTTGGCAGCATGCCCAGAGGAGTTGAATATTGTGTTATTAGTGTGGTGTAAGGGGAAAAATTGAGTTTTAGTCAAACCAAGGTTGGAATCCTGCTCTACTGCTCAGTGGTTGTGTGCCCTGACCTAACTTCTGAACTTTAGTTTGTAAAGTTTCTTTTGTAAAATGGAAGTAAACCTTCCGCATATGTGTTTGTGCCTGACCTATATATTTCTGGAAGACACATTCTACATTTAAGTGATTTGATGAAGTATATAACTTAGTTCTAAGCAGGGGAATCCTAATTTTTTTTTTGGGTGTTCTGTCATGAAAGAACAGGATTAAAATCCAACCTAGAAGATGAGGCTAGTGGAAACTCTACATAAATTCTAACACTCTCATTTTATTGGATGAGGAAATTAAAGGACACAAAATTTAAAGTCATTTACCTTAAGTCTCACAATATGTGCTAGAAGTGGAACTTTAAAGCCATGTCTGTAGACTAGTTTTCATAGTGCAGATTCAAGCCTTAACAGTTGTTGTTCATCCTAAATTTCTGGTTCCTATTTAAAAGTGTAAGTCATTGACTTTTCTACACGCTATTACTCTTACGAAATTGGGTATGTTTTTGTTTTTGTTGTTTTTTGGTTTTGCCTTAGGATTGCTTACAGCGCTCCTTTAAGGCTCAAGTTTTCTCCTGTCCTGCTTGCCGGCATGATCTTGGCCAGAATTATCTCATGATTCCCAATGAGATTCTGCAGACTCTACTTGACCTTTTCTTCCCTGGCTACAGCAAAGGACGATGATTTGTCTACTTTACTGTGTTGCTCTTGATGGCTTTTTGGACAATAAAGAATCTAAAATGGTTGGGGGGAGGGGGCGGGGAGGGTGGAAGCGCAATGGTGGACCATATCTCTCACGTTCTGAAGCAGCTAATCCTCTTTCCTACATAGCCATTATCTTGTGTGTGTAGTAAGAGGCCCATTTCTCAACTGTCTTTTAAATATCAAAAGGTAGTTCCTGTCAGTAACAACTAGTTTTAAATGAGTAAAAAGTCAAAGCCTCAGCTCTAGTTGATATCCAAGTTATGATTTATTTTGCAACTACCTCAGGACAGAAAAGACTTATGGGGATTTTTTAAATCATTGAGTAATTAGTTAAATGAAATTTTAGCTACGCACTGCCTCCCAAATATTAGTTGTGCCTGGTTTGTGTAATTTGATTTTACAGAGGAAATGACACTCAAGATCTTTGGAACGCAGCTTCTGTATTGTGCATAATACATTTTTAATGTCTTCTTCCATTACAATGTGTTTTGCAAGGACAGGTTCATTTTTTAGCCCATTTTGTGAGCTCCATTGTGCTTTTTTCTGGTGTTTTATGCAAATTGACTACTAATGACTAATAAGAACAATATGAATGCATTGTTGCTGCATTAGTGTAATATGGTGTGGTTTTGCACTTAAAAGAGGTATTCAGATGCTCTAGTTGTAAATGTTCATGAAAGCCTCTTCTGTACTAGTCAAACTGCTTTTAGTGAGTCTCACCAGTGGTTTTACATCTGCAGAGCATCGAGGGCTGGGCTGACTTTTGAGAGGACTGAAATTGCTTCATATTGTGATCCTAAATTTTATATTCACTATATTCCCTAAAGTATACCTTAATAAATATTTTATGACCAGAAAAATAGTTCATCTTGCTTCACTTTTTTACATTTGTCTGGCTTATAGTACGTATTTTTAAGAATTAATCACTTCCAGAATATTTCATTATATATTTTAAAACAAACGTTTTCTAGAATTCTCTACTCTTGATTTTTTGGCAATAAGAACTAGTTTGAAATCTTAGACACTAAGACAAGTTTCGCCCTGGGTTTGATTTTTTTTTTTCTCACTTTTACTAAATTAGAAAAATTTCCAAAATAAGTACCTAGTGACTGTTCTTTTATTTATTATCTATTACAACTTCAGTCTCGCATTCAGTTTTAGCATTATCAGTGCTCCTTATTTCACAGCCATGAGAAAACATCTTTCTAGTCTCTGAAAGTATATTGTTATATTTTCATCAAAGATTTAATATCAGTTTTCCTGCTTCAGAATTCAGAGCTACATATAGCGCCAACATTTATTGAATATTGCTTTGCACTAGTCACTTGTACGTGTTTATGTGTGTTCATTCAGTCCTGACAACCCTTAGAGGCAGGTACGATTATCCCCATCTTATGGATGAACATCAGAGGTACAGAAAGGTTAAGAAACTTGCCAAAGTTCGTACATCAAGGAAGTGGCACAGCTGAGCCCACAGACACTGGCGGTCTTTACTTCTGGGCTGTATAAGCTCTCACATTTGAATATAAGCCAAACTAGTTGGGGTGCTTTTCCTGCTTTCAATTAAATTCAAAATCAGGTCCTAGGGAACACTTAGAGCATAGTGATTGGGAACTGTTTTTACTTAGGGCTAGTTATGGACATTGGAATCATTTTCATTTTGAAGAATCACATAGGACCTTTTTATATTGAAATCAATCATTAAATTGCATCATCTAGTGTGTGAAGGGTGGGGAACAAACATCTCCCAGTTTCAGCTACTTGAACTGGTTTAGTTCTGTTTTTATTAGCAAAATAAGTGACTCCCACAGTTAGGCTATGTTTTGTCTTAACTTTGCTATAGTATTATGGGCTAGGAAAGAAAGTGGATTCTAGCATATGTTCAGGAGCCAAGAGTGGCCCCAAATTAAGCAATTCTATGTTGCTTTTAAACTTTTTCAAAAGACCTCAGATTTTTTTACGTAAATAGTTTGGTTTGATATAAAAGATGCAGACGTTTAGGAAATAATGACAATCCCTTTGCCACACATGTAAAAAAATAAATAAAAACCCCGAAAAACATTAATAGTTGTTATATCATCAAATATGTAGTGAATGTTCAAATTTCCATTGTCTAAAATGTCACGTATAGATATTTTAGGTTTATGTCAGAATCCAGATAGGGACCTTATATTGTTATTAATTGCTATTACTTACCTGTCTTTTAATCTGTATATATCCCTTTAATTTTCCTTTACTTTTTGCAATTTGTATGTTTAAATTATTCTGGAGCCTTTCTGACAGAGTAAGATTTTGCCGATTATAACCATGTGGTATGGTTTAACCTGTTACTCTTTATTCTGTGTAAATTGGTAACTGGAATTCAAGCATGACCAGATTCAGGTTTGATCCACCCCCCTCCACCACACACACACCCCACTCGCCCCCCAGCCAAGACTTCTTCATAGGTGGTGTGGTTATCCCTTCAGGTGGTATATAGTATCTGGTTGTCTCTTAGGCTCAAGTTTTGAAAGAATAGCTTCTCACTGGATTCTGTTACATGTAGTTGGTTACAGTGATTGCTGTTAAGTACTCAGACACTTTCATATGGGTAGGATTTTTTTCTAACTAGAAAAAAAAAAAAACTAAGCAGGACCTCTAGTTGTAGAACTCATTTCTAAATAATGCCATTCATTCAACAAATAGGTGCATGCTAGTATGTTTAAGAGTATTAGGTAAACTTTGGGGACCTGGCAATCTAAAACATCCTAAGTTCTCTCATAAGGTGGTTGTGACAGTTTGGCTAACAGAAGGGGGACTTGCCTCTATGACTTATAGCTTTGGGTTTTAGTATAGAGCCTACATATGAACTGGATAGAGATCTGCTCTAACTTGCCCACTGTGTACTACTACTTTTCTGCTTATTAGGGACAAAACCTTTTCCCATTCTTCAGGACACCGTGAAATACAGAGCTCATGACTGTACCTGATTTTAAGGAATTAAGCTTGATGATCCACTCATTACCAGCTTACACTGGGAAGAGTTTTCTGTGCTTTTGTACTGTATACTGACTGGTCCACACACCAGACGTTCGAATCCCTGAAGGAACTGATTATTTAATAACCTGGATTAATAATCAGACAGTACAAAGAAAAAAATTCAAACACAAAACATCAAGAACTAGCTAGAGTGACCAGGCAGGCAGACCAGGTTACAACTATTAAAAAATGAATGAAAGAATGAATTTTACACTATATCCTCAAGTATAAAACTGCATTACATTGCTAGAATAACAATAAGGTGCTGTGTGAAGAGTAGTTTGAGATTAAAATTCATGGAAGTAAATGATTGAAAACAAAATGCAACAGACAATGGACAAAATCTAAACATATTACTGGCTATTCCATTATATATGGATATTCCACTGTTTGTTTATTCATCTGGCGATGGATATTTGAGTTTCCAGGATTTTGCTATTATAAATAGCTGCTGGGAACCTTCATCTGTAAGTCTTTGGGAAATAGTTTGAAAGTTTCCTATAAAATGTGTTCTTACCATACAACCCATCAATTTCATTAGTGTTTACTCAATGAAGAGATGTTCTCAAGTGGTTTATACCATTTTACACTCCTGCCAGTCATGTATGAGAGTTCTGGTTGCCCCACATTCTCACTAACACTTTGTTTTTGTCCTCTTCATTGTACCATTGTAACCATTCTGGAGGATGTGTAGTTTCTGTAGGACATAAGAGTGAATTGAACATTTAGTGACCAGAATGACAGGGAGTCATCAGTACTGTTCTTCCAGTGTTTCTGGCTCTGGAGTGCATGTGTTAGACTGTACATCTTAGCCTCCTTGTGGTTGGCTAGGGTCGTGTGACCAGTTAATCAGTGAGCTGTTTAGTAAATGCTGTGTGTCACTTCTGGGCAGAGTGTTTCATCGCCCTCCAGAGTTGTGGGGGGTTTTTTCCTCCCTTCCATGGAGATCAGTAGTACCCAGGCTAACTTACAATGGACAGGTAACCATGAGTGAGAAGTACATCTTTAACAACCTAAGGTTTTTGAGTTCACATGACCTAGCCTAGCCTGATTGACAGAAGCATTCCTGAATTCCTCAGTTTCTCAGTAGACAAGGAATTGAATTTTTAAATTAGTGTTTTAATAATTTAGAACTAGAACATCCACTGTGTTTAATTGTTTTCATCTCTAAAGTCAGTTGACTACAAGTTATTGATTGGTTGATGGTGTGGTAGGCAACCTCTGAGATGGTCCCCGATGATCCCCAGCACCTCATCTTCATTCCCTGTTGCAACCCCTTTGAGTGTGGGCTAGACTTTTTTTTTTTTTGAGATTTATTTATTTTTTTTTTAAGATTTATTATTTAATTTATTTTAGAGCACTGAAGCGGGGGAGGTAGGGGGAGCCTTTTTTTTTTTTTTTAAGATTTTATTTATTTCTCAGAGTGTGAGTACAAGCAGGGGGAGCAGCAGACAGAGGGAGAAGCAGGCTCCCTGCCGAGGAAGGAGCCTGATGTTGAACTCAATCCCAGGATCCTGGGATCATGACCTGAGCCGAAGGCAGACATTTAACCAACTGTGCCACCCACACGTCTCAAGAGGGAGAGTCTTAAGCAGACTCGACGCTGAGCACAGAGCCCAGCGTGGGGCTCAGTCTCACGACCCTAAAATCATGACCTGAGCTGAAACCAAGAGTTGGACGCTTAACCGACTGCATCACCCAGGCACCCCTGGACTTATTCTTATAATGAATAGGATGCAGCCAAAGTGATGGGATATCACTTCCAAAGTTAGGTTAAAACTAACGTAGCTTCCACTTTGGGTACCTTCTCTTATTCACTCAGATAAGCCAACTCCTGTGTTTGGAGCTACCTTACGGAGAGGCCCATGTGCCAAGAAACTCTTGTCTCCAACCAATAGCCAACAAGGTCCTAAAGCCTCTACAGGAGTGAGCTTGGAAGTGGATTCTCCCACAGTTGAGCCTTGAGTGACTTCAGCCATTCCTTCCAGTTGAGACACCCTGAACCAGAGGTGCCAGCTAAGCTGCTACTGGATTCCAGACCCACAGAAACTTCAGTAAGGAATGTTGTTTTAATCACTAAATTTTGGGGTGATCTTTTATGTAGCAATACATGAGTAATACAGATAGGGTAGCCCTAAGTGTCAGTTTGCCCAGGACAAACCCAAATTGTATTTGTTGTTCCAGAGTTGTTATGAATACAGTTTACTTTTCCTTTTGTAAAGTGCCCCAGCAATCCCTCTCAAAATAACACCAGCATTTTTCACAGAACTGGAACAAACAATTCTGAAATTTGTATAGAACCAAAAAAGACCCCAAATAACCAAAGTACGTTGAAAAAGAAAACCAAATCTGGAGGCATCACAATTCTGGACTCCAAAAGCTGTATTACAAAGCTTACTCATCAAGACAGAATGGTACTGGCATAAAAACAGACACATAGATCAATGGGACAGAAAACCCAGAAATTGACCCTCAACAGTATGGTCAACTAATCTTCAACAAAGCAGGAAAGAATATCCAATGGAAAAAAGACAGTCTCTTCAACAAATGGTGTTGGGAAAATTGGGACAGCAACATGCAGAAGAATGATACTGGACCACTTTTTTTTTTTTTTTTCCTAAGATTTTATTTGGGCTGCCTGTGTGGCTTAGTTGGTTAACTGTCTGCCCTTAGCTCAGGTCTTAGGGTCCTGGGGTTGAGCCTGACATTAGACTCCCTGCTCGATGGGGAGTCTGCTTCTCCCTCTTACTCTCTCTCCCTCCCCTCCATTTATGGGTGCATGCTCGCACTCTCTCTCTTTCAGAATCTTTAAAAAAAAGATTTTATTTATTTGCGAGAAGTCAGGGAGAGGGGCAGAGGGAGAGAGAGAATCTCAAGCAGATTCCCTGCTGAGCAGGAAACCCTATGTGGGATCTGATCCCAGGACCCTGAGAACATGACCTGAGCTGAAGTCAGACGCTTAACTGACTGAGCCACTCAGGCACCCCTGGACCACTTTCTTACACCATACACAAAAATAAATTGAAAATTGGTGGAAGACCTAAACGTGAGACAGGAATCCAAAATCCTACAGGAGAACACAGGCAGCAACCTCTGTGACCCTGGTTGCAGCAACTTCTTGCTAGACACATCTCCAGAGGCAAGGAAAACAAAAGCAAAAATGAACTACTGGGACTTCCTCAGGATAAAAAACTTTTGCACAGCAAAGGAAACAGTCAACAAAACCAAGAGACAACTGACAGAATGGGAGAAGATATTTGCAAATGTCTTATCAGATAAAGGGCTAATATCCAAGATCTCTACAGAACTTTTCAAACTCAACACCCCAAAAAAGCAAATCCAGTCAAGAAATGGGCAAAAGACATGAACAGACATTTCTCCAAAGACATACAAATGGCTAACATATACATGAAAAACTCCATATCACTGGTTATCAGGAAAATGCAAATAAAAACTACAACGAGCTATCACCTCGCACCTGTCAGAATGGCTAAAATCAATAGCACAAAAAACAACAGGTGCTGGTGAGGATGTAGAAAAAGGGGAACCCTCATGCACTATTGGGAATGCAAACTGGTACAGCCACTCTGCAAAACAGTATGGAGGTTCCTCAAAGTTAAAAACTGAATTACCCTATAATCCAGCAATTGCACTGCCAGGGATTTATCCAAAGGCAACTAAAATAGCGATTCAAAGGGGCACATGCACCCCAATGTTTATAGCAGCAATGTCCACAATAGCCAAACATGGAAGGAACACAAATGTCCATTGACGGATGAATGGATAAAGATGTATGTGTGCGTGCGCGCACACACACACACACACTATGGAATATTAGCCATCATAAAGAATGAGATACTGTTATTTGCAACAGTGTGGATGGAACTAGAGGGTATTATGCTAAGCAAAATAAGTCAGAGAAAGACATGATTTCACTCATGTGGAATTTAAGAAACCAAAAAGATGAACATAGGGGAAGGGAAGGGAAAATAAGATCAACACAGAGAGAGTGACAAACCATAAGAGACCCTTAACTCTAGGAAACAAACTGAGGGTTGCTGGAGGGGAGGTGGGTGGGGAATGGGGCAATTGGGTGATGTGCATGAAGGAGGGCACTTGATGTAATGAGAACTGGGTGTTGTGTGCAACTGATGAATCACTAAATACTACTCCTGAAACTAATATTACACTATATGTTAACTAGAATTTAAATAAGATCTAAAAATATATAAAGTGCCCCCATTTAGAGGTCCCTGGTGGCTCAGTGAGTTAGGCAACAGACTCTTGATTTCTGCTCGGATAATGATCCTCAGGGTCGTGGGATCGAGCCCCACACTGGGCTCCAAACTCAGCAGGGAATCTGCTTGAGATTCTCTCCCTCTCCCTCTGCCCTTTCCCCCACTCATGCTCGCCAATCTCTCTCTCTAAACATACTATATATATTTTTTAAGATTTTATTTATTTGACAGCACAGCAGGGGGAGCTGCAGGCAGAGGAAGAGGGAGAAGTAGGCTTCCCACGGAGCAGGGAACCCAACGCAGGGCTCCATCCCAGGACCCTGAGATCATGACCTGAGCCAAAGGCAGATGCTCAACCGACTAAGCCACCCAGGTGCCCCCAACTAAAATCTTTTTAAAAAATAAAGCGCCCCAGCTTAGGTAAGATCACCTTATTGATAGACTCAAGGTCTCTAATGACTGGTGTGGGATCAGGCTCCAAGTCAGGCTCCACACTCAGCATGGAATCTGCTTGTGTTTCCCTCTGCCTCTCTCTCTGTCTCAAATACATAAATCTTTAAAAAATATCTCTAGGGGCGCCTGTGTCTCAGTTAAGCATCTGCCTTCAGCTCAGGTCATGATCCCGGGGTCCTGGGATCGAGCCCCATGTTGGCTCCCTGCTCAGCGGGGAGCCTCCTTCTCCCTCTCCTTCTGCCTGCTGCTCCCCTTGCTTGTGCTCTTTCTCTCTTGCTCTCTCTGATATAAATAAAATCTTTAAAAAAAAAATCTCTAATGACTGGTGTGCCTTGGTGGCTCAGTCAGTTGAGTGTTGGTCTCATTCTTAGCTCTGATCTTGATCTCACGGTCACGAGTTTGAGCCCCACATGGGGCTCCACACTGGGCATGAAGCCTACTTAAAAAATAAAAAAATAAAAAGATCTCTAATGACCTAAACCTGAATTCACTTTGTTTCTGAAAGTATTCTTTCCCTCATACCCAAGAAATTAACTCAATAGCATTCTTTCCTTGAGAAGATATAGGTATTTTTAAAAAATCTTTGGTGAATTGCCATAGATGAGAAATGATACTGGCAGAAAGCATAGCAAATTTTGTTTGGAGGGCACTTGGATGGCTCAGTAGGTTAAGAATCTGCTTTGGCTCGTGTCATGGTCCCGGGGTCCTGGGATCGAGTCAGGCTCCCAGCTCGGTGAAGAGCCTGCTTCTCCCTCTCCCTCTGCCGCTTCCCCTTGCTTGTGCTCTCTCTCTCAAATAAATAAAATCTTTAAAAAATAAAATTTCTGGGGCACCTGGGTGGCACAGCGGTTAAGCGTCTGCCTTCAGCTCAGGGCGTGATCCCGGCGTTATGGGATCGCCCCACATCAGGCTCCTCTGCTATGAGCCCTGCTTCTTCCTCTCCCACTCCCCCTGCTTGTGTTCCCTCTCTAGCTGGCTGTCTCTATCTCTGTCGAATAAATAAAATCTTAAAAAAAATAAAATAAAATAAAATTTCTGTTTGGGTCTTCTGTATATCTCTTGTTCAAATTGGGATTTTCCTGGTCTTGATATGATGAGTAACTTTGCATTGTATCCTGGACATTTTGAGTATTATGAAACTCTTGTTCCTATTTAAATCTTCTATTTTATAATAAAGACAGTCAAAACGTTTCGGTTCAGAATGCGTATTCTGTCCCACTTACATGGTTCATTGTCAATTTAATTTTCTAAGCTTCCGCATTGCTATTCTGGTCTGCATCCACTTGGGCGCTACCCAGAAGCCAATCTGAAACCTGGGCAATAGTCAACTCATAGTTCATTTTGCTGTGTTGATTATGGTTAATTTCATGCATAGTCTGCTTGAGGATTCCCCCAAGACTTCGTATACAGATTTAAAGGAACCCTTTCCCCAGCTCCCTTCTCTTTGTAATCCTCCCTCAATCTCCAGTGGAGATAGTTAAGGTGCTGCCTCTTTGTAGCTGCTCACTTAATGCAGGGCGGGAATGGTCTCCTCCCCATAGGCCTGACCGCATCAGTGACAAGGGGGCTGGGTGTTCACCAGGAGTTGGACAGGTAAAACCAACTAGGTTTTCCTATAGGTCACCCTTTTCCCATTCCTTTGGCTTTGAAAGCAGGCTTGTTGGGGCAGCAGCAGGGTAGCTGTGCCCATTTTCAGGTTGTAGACTTCCCTTGCACCCAAGCCAAAAGAAAGTAAAAAGAAGACAAAAGAAGAACTCCAGGAAACTTACTGCCAGATCATTCCTCAAGTTCCGAAATGCCTAGTTAGGCTTTTTTTTTTTTCATTTTTCCCCCTTTCAGAGTCTTTTGATTGTTGCTTTATGTATTTCATCCATGGTTTTTAGTTATATTTAGCAGCAGGGATAGAGTGGAATATACTTACTTCATCTTGTGTGAAACTTGAAGTCCCCCAAGTAGCCTTTCAAAAGCGGATTTTTATCTACTAAGAAACCAAAACACATTTAACATTAAAGGAACTCTATTTGAGAGGAAACTAACATTAAGCACTTATGTATCAGACACTATACTAAGTAATAAAACTTGCCAACAAACCAACCAAGAAGATAATTTCCTTTTATTATAGAACACACTTGAGCCAGGGGGAGGAAAATAACATCTATGCCATGTTCTATGCCTGTTGGGGTTTCTGTTTTTGTTTTTTTTTTAATTTATTTATTAGAGAACTCGAGTAGGGGGAGGGGCAGAGGGAGAGAAGCAGATTCCCCGCTGAGCGCCGAGCCGAAACTCCAACCAGGTGCTGAGTCTCGTGAACCTGAGATCACACCTGAGCCAAAACCAAGAGCCAGATGCTTAACCAACTAAGCAACCCAGGAGCCCCTGCCTGCTTGTTTTTAAAATATGAAAAATTCCAAAGAAATTGTAACAAACACCTTGCATATAGGCTACTCTATATCAATCAATGTTAACATATTTGCTTTTTAAAAAGGAACAAAAGGGGCGCCTGGGGGGCTCAGTCATTAAGCATCTGCCGGCCGCCCTCCGCCTTCGGCTCCGGTCACGATCCCAGCATTCTGGGATCAGGCCCGCATTGGGCTCCCTGCTCAGTGGGAAGCCTGCTTCTCCCTCTCCCACTCCCCCTCCTTGTGTTCCCTCTCTCGCTGCCTCTCTGTCAAATAAATAAATAAAATCTTTAAAAAAAAAAAAAAAAAGGAACAAAATACTGCAAATGAAGTCGACAACTTTCATTTGTCATCCTGCCCATGTTCCCCTCCCCCACCCTAGGAAATTATCCTGACTTTAGTGATGCCTTCTCAGTTTACTTGTTATTATGTATTTATAAAATATAGTATTTCAAGTGTTAAGTTTTATGTACTGTAAGTTTAGGTAATGTAAGTTTTATGTAAATGGTATTCTGCAATTTGCTTTTTCAACAACTTTATGCTTTAGGTTAGTTTTTTGTTTTAAAAAAGGTAAATGTATTATGATACTGAAATATTTAGACTTACTCCTCTCATTGCATTTTGTTTTCTATTTATCTTTATTATGAAAAGGGCAGGTATAAGGCCTTTCTTACCTTTCTTTATTGTCCTTACCTTTAAAGAGGGTTTGAACCTGCCCTCTTCCCCTTGCACTGGACCAAGAGTTATTCACATATTAAATCAGTTATTTTTTACTCACTCTTTTTTATAATTTTATTTTTTATTTGAGAGAGCGCAGGGGGAGGGGCAGAGGGAGAGGGAGAGAAGCAGACTCCCCACTGAGCAGGAAGCCAAAGCAGGGCTCCATCCCAGGATCCTGAGAATACGACTTAAGCTGAACAAGAGTCGGGCATGTAACCGACTAAGCCACCCAGCTGCCCCAATTTTGTACTCATTCTTAACTTTTAAACATACCTATACTTTAGAGCATATAAATATTTATAAAAATGGCCATTGTCTCTGTTTTTTTCCTGAATAAGTATCTTACCCTATTTTTATTACCCTTCAAATACCTTTTCTATTTTCCATTTGTTTATTATTTTAGTTAGAACTCTTTAAAACCTCAGTTGTTTTTTAAAATGTGTGACTTACTTGTTGAATACTTAAAGATCTTTTTGTTCCATAGGCCTTTCAGTGAATGTCTATTTTCAGTAAATTTTTCAATCTTTGCATGTCCGAAAATGTCTTTATTTTTCACACTGTTAGAAAGAAAAATTGGTTTCGTTTAGGTCTAGGTTGTAGTTATGTCTCTTCAGCATCTTATAGACATTCATTGTGTTCTGACATCTGTGGTTGCTGAACAGCTGGATGTCAATTTGTCATTTCCTTGAAGGACGTAGTTACTTCAGTAGCTTCTGAGTTTCACTGAAATCCATCTAGGTGTGGATTCATTTTTATTTGCTTGTGTTGGGACTTACTGTATACCTTTAAATTGGGAATGCATGTCTTCATTCTGGCAGCTTTTACTTTGTCCTAAAAACGTTGCGCTTTTCCTGTTTCCTCTGTCTCCTTGATCTGCTTTACCTTTACATCTCTTACATTTTTCATCTCTTTACCCACTCTGTGCTATATTCTAGGTGATTCCTCATATCTTTTTTATAATTCACTGAATTTTCTTTTTTAGTCTAGCCTACTGTTTTTTGGTTTTTGTTTTGTTTTTTAAAGATTTTATTTATTTGACAGAGAGAGCGAGCACACACACACAAGCAGAGGAAGGGGGAGAGGGAGAGGGAGAAGCAGGCTCCACACTGAGCAGGGAGACTGACATGGGGCTTGATCCCGGGACCCTGAGATCATGACCTGAAGCTGAAGGGAGACACTTAACCGACGGAGCCACCCAGGCACCCCTAGCCTACTGTTTAACCATCTAAATAAGTTATATTTTATTTTAAGAACAATTTTCTTCTAGTTTTATTTTCATATTTATCTATTCTTGTTTCATAATCTCCTGTTCTCATTTATGGATTTTAGTCCTTCTGTTTTCTCTTTGTGCATTTAAAACATACTTATTTCAGGGGCGCCTGAGTGGCACAGCGGTTAAGCGTCTGCCTTCGGCTCAGCGTGATCCCAGCGTTATGGGTTCGAGCCCCACATCAGGCTCCTCTGCTATGAGCCTGCTTCTTCCTCTCCCACTCCCCCTGCTTGTGTTCCCTCTCTCGCTAGCTGTCTCTATCTCTGTCAAATAAATAAATAAAATATTAAAAAAAAAAAACCAAAGCAAACCAAAGTACCTACACCTAAATAAAAAAAAATAAAACATACTTATTTCAAAATTGTTTTCTTTCTGTCATTTCTGGTTCCTTAAGTAAAAATTCTGCCATTTGTTGGTGCTTAATGTTGAATTTCATTATGTTTTGTAAATTTGTGAGCTCATCTTCTCTGGCATTTTCTTCTCAGAGAGTTTTCCTTATGGCTTATTTCTGTGTGCAGTCACTTCCTTTGGAGAAATTTTTAGATTGTTTCTTCTGGGGCCCTTATAGGTTTCTTGAAACTGAACTAGTTGTTATGTGAATTTTATTGAATCTTTGTTTTCACCCATGGCCTCGGAGGGAAAGCTTGTTTCCTGCTATGACCTTGGGCTGGTAGATACTGATATTTCAGTTCTGGTATTGGAGCAGGGCTTTCCCAGTCCTGAACATGCCTCATTTCTGCTCCTTACTATCTATTATAAATGCAGCCTTGATTCCTAACTTTCATTCCCTGGCATCACTGAAACCCCAATCCTAAGACACACATCTAGTCCAGCCTCCTCCATGGCCCAGGTGGGTTCAGGTCCTATGGGTTCTCTCTTCATTTCTGCCACCTGAAGGTTTCCTTTTCTTCCTCTATAACCAGTTCTTATTTTACTGTTTTTTGTTTGTTTGTTTTTTAATTGGGGGGAAGAAGAGTATCTTCCCAACGTGTCCATTTGCAGCAGGGATGGCAACAGTCCCACATCTGTGGAGTCTGTGTCCAAAAAGAAGAGTGCTGTCAGCATTTTTTATACATTACTTGGCTTCTCATACACACTTTGTGAGGTAAATGGCATTATGTCCATTTTACAGACAAGGTAAAGTGATTTCAGAGAGTTACTCACCCTAAGTCACAGGTAGTTGGCAGCAGATAGAATTTAAACTCAAGGCTCTGTGTTACTTTCTACTACTTTTTCTGCTTCACTGTGTTGTTTATTTATTACAGTATTTACTTTTAATTTATACTACATTCTTTTGCCCTTTGAAAACCAGGTTCATACACTATCTTAAAGAGAACTCATGTGCAACCTGACTGAATTTCATCTAAAAATATCCAAATGGTTATTGCCTAGTGCTTATTTCTTCTAGAGCCTCTTCTCATTTTCATACCATAAAAACACTGGATTTCATTCTTAAAGCCAACTAATTTCTGGGAAATACTGCAATTGTCTTAAGAACTGCACTGAGCCTGTTTAACTGTGACACCTTTCAGCATCTCCTCCCAGAACTGCCTCATGCTTGGGAGCATTAGACTTCAGATTCACAGCAATTTTCTGAATGGCAGGTACTGTCCCAGGCTAAAGCCTGTCTTTTTGACAAAGTACAGAAATAGTGCTAGCCCTCCACAATCCACCCCCTCCCTCCCAGCATGGTTGGTACCACATACTATACTCACTCCTTTGCTACTTGCAAGTTTATTTAACAGCCTACCCAGCTGTCTCTTTCCATGGAAAGTATTTTCCTCATTGTCTCTTGGAATGCATTTGAAGCAGCTTCTTTGAACCAATAAAAACATCTAGTTCTTCTATTCTGGGAACTTTAATATTCCTCTGTAGTTCATGTTGGATAGAATGTTGAACAAAGCAAGTTATTTTTTTCTTTCCATTCTTTATGCCCAGACTTTAAAGAAAGGATCTGTTTGCATCTAATTCTACTTTGGCTGCTCCTACTGCAGCAAGTAGCAGTTTTGGATCAAGTTCCCACTGGTAGCACTGTTGGGGGGAAAGTCTGCATATTTTTAGGATGACTGACATTGCTCCTGGTGCTGTTGGATTACAGCACCTTTTTTCTGGAAATTTATAATTTTGTCTGTTACTTAAAGCACTTAAATCTTCAGAATCTCACCAAGTTGGGTTTTTTTTCTTCAAATAATCTTCAGAGGTGCTATTGTAGATATGCCACTGAATGATAACACTTTTATTGGTAAGGTTAAAGCACAGTGCAACAAACAGATCAAAAGCACACTGGTTCTGAAAACCGTAGGCCTCAATAAGAGAGGTCCAGACACCCAGAGTCAGATAGGGCCATTAAAAAATTTTGTACTTTGGGGCGCCTGGGTGGCACAGCGGTTAAGCGTCTGCCTTCAGCTCAGGGCGTGATCCCAGCGTTACAGGATCGAGCCCCACATCAGGCTCTTCCTCTATGAGCCTGCTTCTTCCTCTCCCACTCCCCCTGCTTGTGTTCCCTCTCTCCCTGGCTGTCTCTATCTCTGTCGAATAAATAAAAAAAAATCTTTAAAAAAAAAATTGTACTTGATATTTTCAACCGTCCATCAATTCTGTTGAATTTAGAAGAAATTACAGGCAATCTCCAACTTGCATTTTAGAAGTTAATTTGTAAAAGAATGATGGCAATGATCTTTGACTTGATGTAGGTTGAAAATGCAATAATCTCACTTGTATGAATTTGTACAAATACTACCTATAGGAGCAATGATACGGAGGAAAAGGGTAGGTTCCGAGCTTAGCATATAAAAGCCTATTAAACCATAATTTAGCAACACAGCTTTTATGGAAAATGTATCCCTTGCCAGTCCCAGGCACCAGAGTACATCCCCTGTCCCAAAATGACTACATTTTTCCAAATTTTGGGATGGGGGATCTGAGAGCACAGATTGTAGCTTCTTTAATATCAGAGACTTATCTCCATCCCCAGTGAGTTGTATGTATGAGAGGTGGGGAGGAGTTAGGGGGAAAGCCCTAGATGAAAGGAACAACATATACAAAATTGAGTGGTTAGAGCTTGGCAAGTAAAGCAACAGCTGGGAAGCACCCCTGAACTGGAAGGACTCAAGGGCATCAGGAGGGAGGTGGGGAGGGGAAGATCCAGTATTCAGTGAAGCAAGCAATGAGAATTGCATATGAACAGGAGCAGGAAGAAAAGGGCAGCAGTAGGAAAAGCACATCATACTCTGATGTATATAAATACACTACACAAATTATGCATATCAGGGTACCTGTATATGTATACAGTTGGTAATGAACAAGTGGGTCTTCCAGCACCTCTGCGTCCCATTCTGGGTTACTGCAATCGTCCTGGAAAGTTTCCACCAACCCTATCCTCAGGGCTTTGCTGCAGTCTGGGCTCAGTTTTCAGTTCTGCAGACATTCAAACCCCAGGGCATTCCCTTCCTTGCCTCCCACTTCCCTACCTCTGGCCTCAGGTTTAGGCTCCCGTAGCTCAGCAATCTTGCTGCCTAGTTGGTTTCCAAAAAGACTTCCCTTCTCTGTTCTCTCAGGGTCCTCCCCTCGCACACACCTTTCCCTTCTGATCATGGGCTTCTCTCTCTACCCCTTTACCAAGAGGCCACCTGCTGTTGACCTACGCCCCTCCCAGACTTTGCACTCAGCATAGTTTTTAACCACCCCCTTTTCCCATTCTTGCTCCCTGTCCTCTTCCTAATTTGATGGAGTCCTCTCTCACTTTCTGACCCATGCCTTATCTCTCATGCTCTTGACTCACTTCTCTTACTTCCCACTCTGGAGAGCCTTCTCCCATCTCTCCTACCCCACCACTTCCTGACTCTTCTGTCTGGTCATTGAGCTGATGATGTTATTTCTCTTTCCACATCTTAATCCTTTCCTTCTCCCCATCCCTACCAGAGGCCCTTCTCTACCTCCTCCCCCATTTCCTTCTTGCATCTTTCTCCCACTTTCTATCCTACTCTCTGCCTTCTTGTAGCCTATTATAGGTCCTTCCCTCTCTTTCTGACCCAACAACCTCCACCCACCCCATTTCTTCTCTCCTTTTCTTTTTCCTCAAAGCCCTTCACCTGAGTCAGGGTTCCTTTCTTCTTTGAACCCTATTTTCATTCCCTGTGATCTTGACTTTAGGCTAAAACCCCTCCTCACCATTCCTGGCTCCTAGAAGGAGTCCCACACCTCTCCCCAATCTCAGCTTTTATTCCTCATCTTCTCTCTCCCCTCCATTTTTCCCAGGAATTCAATCCTTTACATACGAAAATAACCAAATGCTGCAACGGAGATACTAATGTGCTTCAAACATGCTTCTCTCTATTCCTGAACACTCCCCCTACCCTTTCCCCACATCTAGTTATGGCTGGCTTCTTTCTTTGTTTAGATTTTAGTTGAAAAATCACCTCCTCAGAGAATACTTCCCTACATACCTAATGTGAAAGGGTCCCAAATCCCCACACATACCATTTGATTTTTGTTTTCTAAGGAATATTTAATACCGAAGTCTTGATTAATGTGTTGTCTGTTTGTCCATCTAGTATTGGTGCTCCATGAAAGAGGTATCATTTAGAATGGTGCCTGGTACAAAATGGCTCAGTCAGATTTTGCAGAATAAGTTCATGATTCCTGGGTGCCGGACACTATGCTTAGTGCTCCCTTTGTGTTATCTCATTTAATCCTTACAACAAGGCTGATTAAGTATTTTATTATTGCTATTTTACACCTTAACAAACTGAAGTGCAGAAAGGATAAATGAGTTTGCCTATTGTCTCAAAACAATTGGCATATCTGAGAATTTAATCTAGATCTGTATGAAGTCACAGCCCATGTTCCTTCTACTTTCTCTGGCCGTCCAGAGGAAAGGGGTGCTTAGGAATGGAAAGAACAGGAAAGGAAATGGAGCGCAGGGACTTACAGTATAAGACACAAGATTCTGAATGAAAATGAGAATTAGAGCTACACTTACACTTACTTTGTCTGAGGCACTGTTTGGAGCAATATATTGAAACTTCACCTAGGAGTGGTAGGTAAGAAGATTGAGGCTGAAAGATGCCGTGTACCCTCTCTAAGGTCGTACAGCTAGGATATGGGGAAGCTGGGATCCGACTGCAGAGCAAGTGCTCTAACCGCCATCCCGCACTGCCCTCAGCAAGAAATTAAGCAGATACACAAGAGTGGTCTACTTTGGCACTAACTCCTGCTTCCTGGATTTTGTTTTCTTCATGGAATGACCTCAGGTAATGTGACACTCCTCCCTCCTGGCCTACTTCTCCCTGCTCTCCGTAGAGGAGACAATGATGATAACATCCATTCATGCATGTTACTCCACTAGCACTGAGGAGACAACCCCCCCCCCGCCTTTTTATCTTCCCTGTTCACCTGGGATCAGCATGGGGTAGCAGTTCTGCACCAATCCATCTGCTCCACAGACTCAAACTTTTTCCTTGACTGGGTATCCCAGGCTTAGACTGGCGAAGCATCAGAGGGACAAAAATGGAGAGCCAAGCTCTCCTGATCTCAACTAAACACCATTTATTACTAACAAAGCTGATTATTTTGAACTCAAAAAAAAAAAAAAATCCTTGATCCTTGATGCACTACTGGTAGGAGCAAGCCTACCGGATCAGAGAGAGAGGGAGTTAAGATGGCAGAGGAGTAGGGGTCCCCTTTTTCAGCTGGTCCCCTGAGTCGAGTTGGATAGGTACCAGACCATCCTGAACACCCACGGAATCAGCCTGAGACGCAGGAAGACACATCTGGATCTCTACAAATGAACATCTCCAGCGCTGAGTATTGAGGTAAGAAGTGGGGAGCCGTGGGGCGCCTGGGTGGCACAGCAGTTAAGCGTCTGCCTTCGGCTCAGGGCGTGATCCCGGCGTTACGGGATCGAGTCCCACATCAGGCTCTACCGCTATGAGCCAGCTTCTTCCTCTCCCACTCCCCCTGCTTGTGTTCCCTCTCTCACTGGCTGTCTCTATCTCTGTCAAATAAATAAAATCTTTAAAAAAAAAAAAAAAGTGGGGAGCCGGGAATCCACGCACAGATATCGGAAGATAAATGGAAGGGGGAGGGAGCTGCCGCATTTGGGCGCTGGGAAGCAGCAGCCACCTGCACTGGGGAGCGGGCCGGACTCGCGGACTGGCTCCCGCGAGAGAGGAGACTGAGACCGTGAGCCTGGGAACACGCGTGCGACCAGACTGAAATCCGGAGCTCAGGAGTGCTCACTGGAACTGGACTGAAACCGGGAGCTCGGGAGCGGGCGCATGTCCAGACAAAACCAGCGCTCTGGAGTGCGCACGAACCATACTGAAACAGGGAGCTCGGGAGCACACGGGGAAACCGGGGTTGGCTGGCGGTGTTAGAAACACAAAGGACAGAGACCTGCCGGCCCTGGAAGTGAGGGCTGGGACACCGGCTGTGGGGCGCACAACCCGGGACGCTACAGGGTTTGTAGCAGCGCCTCCAGAAACAGAGTTAAAGTGGCCAAGAGAGCTCAGTGGAGAGTGGACTGCGACTTCTCTGTTCCGAGACAGAGGCTAGGATACAGCCACTGCTGCTCTGACTCTCCGAAGAGCCACCAGGGAAAGCTGCCAGAGAACAAAAGCCCGGAAATACCGGCTCACAATGTGCCCATCCCCATCCCCCCTCGCAGGAGACAGGGAGACTCTACCCAAACAGGGTTCACTGAATATCAGCGCAGCAGGCCCCTCCCCCAGAAGGCAGGCTGAAAATTCAAGAAGCCAACATCCCTAAGGTCCCTATAAAAGAAGTACACACTGCCTGGGTCCTGGTCAATAATTTGGGCTCTGGGCAACCCCGCAACCTCTCCTCATCAGAATGACGAGGAGAAATCACCCCCCAGCAAAGAAAAGATAATGAGTCTGTGGCCTCTGCCACAGAACTAATGGATATGGATATAACCAAATTATCAGAAATGGAGTTCAAAGTAACAATGGTCAAGATGATGTGTAGACTTGAAAAAATATTAATGAAAATATTAATGAGAATATAGAATCTCTAAGGGCGGAAATGAGAGCGAGTCTGGCAGAAATTAAAAATGCTATGAGCCAAATGCAGTCAAAACTAGATGCTCTGACAGCCAGGGTAAATGAGGCAGAAGAACGATTTAGTGAATTGGAGGATGGGATGGTAGAAGAGAAATTTAAAACAGAAACTTGGCTCAAAAATCCCAATCTCAAGAATGTAGTTTATGGGAGATTACTGACTCAATGAAACGTTTCAATGTCAGAATCATCCGCATCCCCGAGGGGGTGGAGAAAGAGCGAGGTCTAGAAGACATATTTGAACAAATTGTAGCTGAAAACTTCCCTAATCTAGCAAAGGAAACAAGCATTCGTGTCCAAGAGGCAGAGAGGACCCCCAAGCTCAACCATGACAAACCTACACCATGTCACGTCATAGTGCAATTCGAAATATTAGATCCAAGGATAGAGTACTGAAAGCGGCCAGGGTGAAGAAATTTCTCATGTACAGAGGCAAAAATATCAGAATTACATCAGACCTGTCTACAAAGACCTGGAATGAGAGAAAGGGTTGGTAGGGCATTGCTAAAGCTCTATAGAGAAAAACATGCAGCCAAGGATCCTTTATCCAGCAAGGCTGTCATTCAGAATTGATGGAGAGATAAGGACCTTCCAGGATCGCCAGACACTGACCAATTTCATAACCACGAAACCAGCCCTACCGGAGATATTTAGGGGAGGTTCTATAAAAGTAAAAAGGCCCCAAGAGTGATACAGAACAGAAATTTACAATCTATAGAAACAAGAATTTACAGACAACATGACATCATTAAAATCATATCTCTCAGTAATCACTCTCAATGTGAATGGCCTAAATGCTCCCATAAAACGCCACAGGGTTGCAGATTAGATAAAAAGACATGACCCATCCATTTGCTGTCTACAAGAGACTCATTTGAACCTAAAGATACATCCAGACTGAAAGTGAAGGGATGGAGAACCATTTTTCATGCCAAGGGACCTCAAAAGAAAGCTGGGGTAGCAATTCTCAGACAGATTAGATTTTAAACTAAAGACTGTAGTTAGAGATACAGAAGGACATTATATTATTCTTAAAGGATGTATTCAACAAGTGGATCTAACAATTATAAATATCTATGCCCCCAACAGGGGAGCAGCAAGATACGCAAGCCAACTCTTAACCGGAATAAAGAGACATATAGATAAAAATACGTTAATAGAAGGGGACCTCAGCACTCCACTATCAGCAATAGACAGATCACCTAAGCAGAAAATCAACAAAGAAACAAGAGCTTTGAATGACATACTGGACCAGAGGGACCTCATAGATATATATGGAACACTACACCCCAGAACAACAGAATACTCATTCTTTTCGAATGCACATGGAACGTTCTCCAGAATAGACCATATACTGGGTCACAAAACAGGTCTCAACCGATACCAAAAACTGAGATCAGTCCCTGCATATTCTCATACCACAATGCTTTGAAACTGGAACTCAATCACAAGGATAAATTTGGAAGAAACTCAAACACTTAGAAACTAAGAACCATCCTAAGAATGACTGGATAAACCGGGAAATTAAAAATCAATTTAAACAATTTATGGAGACCAATGAGAATGAAAACACAACGGTCCAAAACCTATGGGACACTGCAAAAGCAGTCCTAAGGGGAAAATACATAGCCATCCAAGCCTCACTCAAAAGAATAGAAAAATCTAAAATGCAGTTTTTATATTCTCACCTCAAGAAGCTGGAGCTGGGACAGAGGAACAAGCCTAACTCATGCACGAGAAGGCAGTTGATCAAGATTAGAGCAGAGATCAATGAATTAACCAGGAGCACAGTAGAGCAGATCAACAGAACTAGAAACTGGTTCTTTGAAAGAATAAATAAGATCGATAACCCACTGGCCAGACTTATTGAAAAGAATAGAGAAAGGACCCAAATTAATAAAATTATGAATGAAAGGGAGAGGTCACAACCAACACCAATGAAATTGGAAGGATCCTTAGAAACTTTATGAACAGCTTTATGCCAATAAATTAAACAACCTGGGAGAAATGGATGCCTTCCTGGAAACCTATAAACTACCAAGAGTGATACAGGAAGAAATTGATTTTCTAAACAGACCAATTAATTATGAAGAGTTTGAAGCAGTGATCAAAAACTTCCCGAAAAACAAGAGTCCAGGGCCTGACGGATTCCCTGGAAAATTCTACCAAACATTCAAAGAATTTCTTCTAATACCTATTCTCCTGAAGCTGTTTCAAAAAATAGAAACAGAAAGAAAACCATCAAACTCATTCTATGAGGCCAGTATTACCTTGATCCCCAAACCAGGCAAAGACTCCATCAAAAAGGAGAACTACAGACCAATATCCCTGATAAATATGGACGCCAAAATTCTCAACAAGATCCTAGCTAATAGGATCCAACAGTACATTAAAAGGATTATCCATCCAGACCAAGTGCGATTCATCCTGGGATGCAAGGGTGGTTCAACATTTGCAAATCGATCACTGTGATAAATCATATCAACAAGAAAAGAGTCAAGAACAATATGACCCTCTCAATAGATGCAGAAAAAGCATTTGACAAAATCCAGCATCATTTCCTGATTAAAACACTTCAGAGTACAGGGATAGAGGGTATATTCCTCAATTTCATAAAAACCATCTATGAAAAGCCTACAGCAAATATCATTGTCAATGGGGAAAAGCTGAAAGCCTTTCCCTTAAGATCAGGAACACGACAAGGATGCCCACTCTCGCCATTATTATTCAATATAGTACTAGAAGTCCTTGCAATAGCAATCAGACAACAAAAAGGGATCAAAGGTATCCAAATCAGCAAAGAAGAAGTCAAACTGTCTCTCTTCGCAGATGACATGATACTCTATATGGAAAACCCAAAAGAATCCACCCCCAAACTACTAGAAGTTATAGAGCAATTCAGTAATGTGGCGGGATACAAAATCAATGCTCAGAAATCAGTTGCATTTCTATATACGAACAATGAGACTGAGTAAAGAGAAATTAGGGAATCCATTCCATTTACAATAGCACCAAAAATCATATGTTATCTCAGAATTAACTTA